>NW_018132469.1:0-865 GCF_001952655.1 Monopterus albus
TACACTACACCGCTCCCTGTATTTCCTGACAAGTTGTGAACAAAATAATAAACCTGCACTTGTAACTTTTCATGTGGCGATAGTGAGAAATGAGTGAAAAAAATACACACTCAGAAACCACATGAAAACACATCAGCAGAACACACTGTACACCACATCATTATAAACCATAATCAATATATACCTTCAAGTCTGACACTTCCACTGGATGGACAATTCTCACACCAGTGATTAAGCACAATTTCATGATGTCATTCTGTCAGGATGAATATCAGGCTTAGTCTCTGCTCCTGCAGCCTGACTTTGTGCTTCATTGATAACTAATGTTTCCGAAGAATTTCACTGATCAGTAAAGATTACTAACTGTATCCAAAAACATTCAGTTTCACTATTCACTGAAAACTGTGGAACTCCAAATGTTATGAAATATCAAAATATTTCAATAAATACAGATTTTTTAAATAAAATTGTAAAATAATCTATCACATTTCTAAAATTCTGTTCATTATTATAAAATTGTTATTATTGTTAAATAATATTAATAAGTCATTATCAAACTGTAAAACTATCTTGCCTGCTGTTAAAATGTTAGTGTGCCATTAAGGTTAATACACCATTGAGGAGTTTTAAATGCTAATAAGTCAGCAATCAAAGGTCAAGCATTTCTCATTTTCTAGCATGTCAACAAAGCTAGTAGGTAATCTGTAATTACAAATGTCATTTAAAAAGGTAATAAACCACAGGTAAGACATTGTAAATGTGGGTAACTCAGAAAGGTTTCCTACCATAATTTAATCTATTGAAATAAAAAGCAAAGGAAAAACTACAAATCAAGTGTCTGAAGGAGGATTTTCCACAACCTGGC
>NW_018132470.1:0-865 GCF_001952655.1 Monopterus albus
AAAAAAGGGGAATTAGAAGCCGACTGCAGCTGTTTACCTCAGGTAAACCTTTCTTCTCTGTTCTTTCACTCCCAAAATATGCCTCTTCATCTTCTGGTAGTGTGTAACATGACCAAAGCAGATTATATCCCATGATTCATCTGGTGTTAAATAGTGTTAAGAGGGTGCAAACTAGGACACCTGTGTATCTCAGAAATGAAGTGATAATATGTATAACTGTGCAAGAATCTACTTGAATTTGGTTATGGAATGTGTTAAGTGAAAGTTGTTTATGTCAGAGACTATATC
The DNA here is from genome assembly GCF_001952655.1 of Monopterus albus. Lineage (NCBI taxonomy): Eukaryota > Metazoa > Chordata > Actinopteri > Synbranchiformes > Synbranchidae > Monopterus > Monopterus albus. The sequence continues at coordinate 289 of NW_018132470.1, forward strand.
CTGCTTCATATTACACATGCACGCACCAAAAAACAAATGTTTACTGACTATCTCATTCATCACACACACGGCTCTCGTCCTGTGGAACAAAACCTGGCTACATACACAAGTTCGACTGCAAGACTCATCTGATTTCTGTTTGGTGACAAGTCACTCAAGTCACTTCTTCAGTCATGGCATATTGTTCTCTCAGCATTCCTTCAGTTCTTCTTCCTGTTTTGTGTTCATGTGCATGTAAAACTATGTAACTGGAGGCATGGAGTGTGAAAATATTCATCCACCATTTCTGCTATTTTATTTCCATGCTTTCTCTTGTCTTATTCCTTTTGTTTTTCTGTTGCTTTATCTTCATCTGATAATTGTCCTTGTTTGTTGTCTTTCACTATCATAATTGTCTGTGTGGTTTGGTAGTGCATTAACATTATTTCCACCCATCATCTAAACCTCCATTTCTTTCTTTCCCCTGTTCCATCTATTTATTTCTTCAAAATGTGGTGATGTCCATTTGCGTGCTGTTCTTATGTGTGTCATCAAACCTTCCTTTAAATGCTCCACCCACCCATCCATCCATCCATCC
>NW_018132471.1:0-865 GCF_001952655.1 Monopterus albus
ATGAGTGATAAGCCTCCTTGGTGTTGGAAAAAAATTGTTCCAGTATTTTACATATTGGGTGAAGGTGGATAGGGTGGAAGATGGAGAAGCATGGTTAAAGTCACCAAAGATGGAAAGGAGGGCCTGTGGTTGCTGCCTTTGCAGCCTGCTTACAGCTCAGTGAGGCATGGCACAGGCAGCATCAGCACCTGTGGGGGGTGCACAGCTATCGGCGATGACGTGCAAGCATTGTCCTGGCAGATAGCACAGCCTCATGCTAACAGCTACCAGTATGATGTCCTTACAACAGACTTGTTGCTTAATAATGATGTGCAAAATTGCACATAATGTATAACTGCATTCTCTGCTCTATTGAATACTCAAAGCCTTATGTTAAATTTTAGAACTTATATTTAATGATGGGAAGGTTGTGTTAAAGTCAAGAGACACAATTTTTAATTGTGGATGTTGTAAAATGTAACCAATATAGTCATTGTGATTGAGATTAGCCTCCATCTCATGTTGTATGTCATAATGCATATTATGCGTTGTGTATATTAATTTTTGTTCTTGTGCGACATAGGATTCATTGACCTGTGGGTATTTGGCAGCTACAGAAGTCAGTTCTACACAAAGCATGAACCAGAAAATTGCAGTAAGTTGGTATTTCAAGTAATAATAGCTGTGTTACTCACCTGGGTCTTCTTCTCCAATAGTCTGATGTAGAATTCAAAGCAAATTAGACTTCCTGTTTGTTCTATGTTTAGAGAGGAAAAGGGTGGAATTGTTTGTACTTTCTTTCTGCAATACTTGTTCTGGTAAAAATGTTACTTTAGTGTATATATGCATATGCATAAAATGAACTCACCCACTGATGGTTTAGTCC
>NW_018132472.1:0-865 GCF_001952655.1 Monopterus albus
TACACAACTCTTTTCATCGGTACATATTGTCAAGGATAGCCAAGAGGCACAGCCACAGTACTATAAGCCTACAATAGGTAACAAAGGTGATCATAAATTATAGCAAGAAGAAAGTCTAAGCAGGCCCAGATTGATCACCGATAATCAATATTTAATCAAGTGTTAAAGTAATTTTGTCTTCAAAATAATATAGTGATCTACATTTTAAATTCAAAGCATTGACAGTTTTTGTGTAACAGTGTGTCATTTCTATGGTTGAGTTAAATGTTATGATAGGATTTTTGTATTTTGATCAGATGTGAGATTTTTGCATTTTTATTAGCCATTAGAATGATTTCTTTTTGAGAAAAGAGAAGTAGATAATGTTGAATCACAGTGGGTGGAGGCCAGGTAAATTCTAATTTAATAATGCAGGCGTGGTTCATCGTGTTGTTCACTTTCAATACAACACGTCAGCAGTAGGTGTGCACATCCATGAACTATCTTCTCACTTTTAGGAGGAGGCTAAATCCAAATACCATGATACAATCTGAACCATGAGTTTTGTGAACTGTTCCACTCTGAGTTCATGGACAAATTTACATCAAGTTTGTAATGTGACAGGTTTTAATCTGACTTACCCTAAAACTGATAAGAGCCGATAAGAGTGGAATATTATCATAACACAGTCAAACCTAAGGACGTGTAAATCAGAGGTTTCCAGTTTTTCTTGTTATGAAATAACTCTATCCCTCCTTTCTATGGGGCCAGATCAATTGGCACTGAAAAATAAAGCTTGGCAATGAAAACAAAACCATAAATGAAAAAAACATCGGCACTGAAGTATTTCTATTGAAAGAAAAAAAAAACACTGGCATTAAAAAGT
>NW_018132473.1:0-865 GCF_001952655.1 Monopterus albus
GTTTTATAGACTACATAAGAATATATAATATTGTATTATATGTGTTGTAAATACATATGCTTTATGATGCTTAATATTCAGTTGAATTGAGAAGGAAACAAACTGTATGTGCACCAACAATTTTAATTCAAGAATTGTCTTGAATTCTATTTTGTTTTCTTTTTTTTATCACGTGCTGCTGGCTGCAATTAAATGTGAAACTGTGTCAACTATGACAGCTGTCAACAGCATCTGCATTAGCAGTCTTTTCATCTTCATCTGTCAAACAACAACAGTAACAAGCACTGTGCAGCTGGCCAAAGTCTAACTCAGAAGGAACAGACCATTTCTTGCATTCATATCATAAACTATTTGCACAACAAAAGGTGCAGCTGACAACTTTAGTACTGCATGTTTCATAGCGCTTGTAGAGAAACCACAACCTGAAACAGGAAGTATGTAACCAAATCAGTTTAACCTTTGCGGTCTCTGTGCACATTTGAGCATTCGGATGTCAAACTTGATTTTATTTCCTCCAATCTTAATCACCATTAGACAAACCATTTCTAACACTAGTATTTTTTGAAATACAAGGTACATGCAAGCTGTCCAGTGTTCCAGGGTACTTAGCAAATGGTAATAAAGTTCACCTATCTTACAGTAATTAAAAATTCAAATATACACACTACCAATCAAATGTTTGGAAACACTTTCCCATTCAATTCAGTGGGAAAGTGTGTCTAAAACTTTGACTGGTAGTGTAGATCAATTATTATGTTTTATATAAGAAACCCCAACATCAGATGACTGTATGGTGTATTTTGCCATGTAGACTGATGAGCTATCCCACTCATTCAAATCACAATTATGGTGTGGCTGTGGCTCA
>NW_018132474.1:0-865 GCF_001952655.1 Monopterus albus
AGGAGCCTCCAGGACCGAGACCTTTGCACCTGTTTGGCAACCTATTTCAGCTTGATCTCAAGAGACCTTACAAAACCCTGTGTGAGGTGAGTTTAGCATTCCTAATCAAAAACAAGTCCATTTTTGTAATGTGTTGTGACTTCTGTAAATGTCCTTTAATTTATTCATATTTGACATGTTTGACTGTATTTTTAATTCATCCAGCTTTCAAAGAAATATGGGTCTGTATTTACGGTTTATTTTGGAACCAATAAAGTGGTGGTGCTGACTGGATACAAGACAGTGAAAGAGGCTCTGGTCAACTATGCCGAAGAGTTTGGAGACCGAGAGGTTTTACCCATATTTCATGATATTTTTCAGGGTCATGGTAAGACTTTCCTTTACAAAATCATGAAATTATTTTATATATTAGCACAACAACAACATCACAAATAACTCAGCATTTCTCACTCAGTTCACTTTTCCACTGTTTTTATTTGTTTCAGTGTTGAATCTTAAAATTTTTAGTTTGTTTAATTCAGTAGAATCTCTGATGAGTGTTACATGGTATATGTTCTAATGTATTGTATTCTATGGCTTCAGAAATCATTCAAAAATATTCCGTTGTTGTACACTTGATTGTGTTTTTTTCTGCCATCGGTCTACACTCACAATGAGAAAGTTTTTGAAGAGGTCACACCTCCAGTAACACTTGTATTTGAGCAGGGCTCTTTTTCATATCCACTAGAGATAAACTTTCAAGATATATAAAACACAAAAATGCTTTTTTACTCTAAAAGAACATTATTTAATTATGACTCCTATGCCTGTAAACAAAGAAAATGGGTCTTTCTGAAGCTAAAGTATATGTATATACACCAAAGTA
>NW_018132475.1:0-865 GCF_001952655.1 Monopterus albus
ATCAGAAAGAACTGGAAAGAAGAAGAAGAAAAGAGCAGCAAAAGAGTTCAAACCAACAAAAATGGCAACAAAAATTCACATTTAACCCACTGTCACAACACTGGGACGCATTATATGGTTATGATGTATACCATAAAACACACAGCATCATAAAAATCGCCAGCAGGACCATCTGGCTGCAGCTTAATTAAATACGTCTAATCACATTTGAACATATGCAACACCGTGATATGCCACAGCAGTTTTAGCGGGGAGGGCAAGACAAAAACTAAATCCATTCTGATTAAAATGAAAGGACAATTTCTGAGTGGCACAAAACATCATTACACACACAACAACAGAGTGTTAGGAAACAATGGCGCTCAAAGTGATTCATTCATCACTTCTGTTGTGCTAACCTTTTTCCCGCCTGCTGGAAACCTCACGCATCAATCTGCCTCCTTGTGTTCACACTAATGACGGCTCAATGGACAACGTGGGCCCCACACATGTCAAGCCTGTGGAGCACACTTCTGAATGGTGAGCGAGTAGAATGAATGTACATGTAGTTCACAAAGGTTATGGATACGTTTATGTGTTTCTGAGTTGGAAGAGGCTTGTATTAATATTCTAGTTATGGTATATCAGCTGTATATAGGTGCACACAGTAGACAGCTTGCACTCTGTACACACGATGTGTCAGTTTAGGTACAAAGTGAAGATTGTTGGGAGCATACCGAGCATTAACATCAACAGCAAAACAGTGAATTCTACTTTTTATGGATGTTTTAACTCATTTTAATACATTTCTGAAGCAAATGGGTTACCATATGAATCCAAACTCATCACCAGTCACACTGTTTATACCAGGGGTGGCCAATTCCAG
>NW_018132476.1:0-864 GCF_001952655.1 Monopterus albus
AGGAGCCATGACTGAGGATACACAAGAGCATCCTTTTTAGTCTTTTATGGACTGATGCCATTTTATTAGAAATCAATTGGTGACTGGAGGAAATCTCATGGACATCTCATGTCGCGTTTCCTCAATTCCTCTCTCTTCACATTTTCTTCTTTCATCTTATGTGAGCCGGACACAAAGAAAAAACACAAGTGAGGAAAACATGAATGCAGTTAAGGGAATAGGGATTTAGCCAGTGAATCTGTAGAAGGGTTGATTTAAGCTGTGGAACTGTGGAACAAAACATGGGAACATATCTTCTAAATTATTTGCTTAGCTGCCTCTCTGTTCCCGTGTGTACTGTTGAAGTGTTTAGTAATCATTTTGTCCTTAAAAGCTCTACAGTAAATCCATGTTGACATGACATTTTATGTTTCTGTGTGTTTGTTTTAGTCTGAACAGAAGTTTAAGTGCACCACAGATGAAGACTGCATCAAGCATCTTGGTTCTATCTTCGGCAGTGGTAGGTCTAACTTCTGTAAAGAAAAACGTTCACATCATTATCAAAGATAAACAATGTTATATATGAAATGTATATGTTGAAATGTTATATTTCAAGGACACTCTATATACCTAACCAATACTAATCCTGCAGAGGTGAAGTGCTGAATCAGTTTAACATGCAGTAAATTCAGCTGATACTGGGCGCTCTTGAACACGCAGTATCAGCTGATGCATCAGTGGCCTTCTTTCCCCAAAGCTGTGCCTGTTAGAAGATGTAAGTTACTTCAGTCCTTCAGTCTAGTGGTGCACTGATGCTGAGCGACTGCTCGTCCCAGTAATTGTGATTCTGATGACCAGTACAAATTTGTTTGGCCGATTAGTAGA
>NW_018132477.1:0-864 GCF_001952655.1 Monopterus albus
GTTCTAAGACATTTTAGTAAAGCTTTAGGGCTTTTCTGACAGTTTAATGGAAATAGACATCGAGCCATTCATTAGAAAAACCAACAGAAAATTCACATTTCAAATATGCAGCTCCATGTAATGCACATTAAATTTACGATTATATGAAAATGTGCTTTATAAGTAACCATCTGATATTTACAAGGTCACTGCTGACACAATTCCTCGATCATGAATAAGTGATATTTTAGCTCAGCCACATTTGGATTTAGACTATTTCCACTAGGTTGTAAATCAAGAGGTGTTTATTTTGACATACTCATCTGGTGTTCTTCATATACCCAGTGATGTTGTGGAGTGTCTTTTAATCCTTGAAGAAAAACTTTACATGGCCCAGTCTCAAGATGGACCCCACGTCATTATTACAGAAGAGTGCGGTGGACAAAGGAAAACCAAAGGAGTCAGTGAGTCGACTGTCTTCAGGCATAGGCGTGAACTTGGGTCGGCAACAAGAGCATCCTACAGCAACTTGTCTGACACTGAACTCGACAATGCTGTATGGTCAATAAAAACATCCCAGTTGTCACCTGCCTGCATCCAGCATTGCCTTCTGTGTTTGTTTCATGTTTCTCCGTGAGTGTCAGCGTTCCTGCTACTTAAGTCAGCTCACCTCTTTGTTTCTCCATGAGTGTCACTGTCTCCACTACCTGAGTGAACTTACCTCTTTGTCTTCCTGTGATCATACCTCTTATTTATTACCTGTGAGGTGTCTCACCAACTCCATCTCCGGTCCTGCCATCTCCCAGCCACCTCCTTGTCCACTTTTACCACCAGTCCTGCAGTCTCCTCACCTCTCCACCACTGACCACCCTGCATCCACCTCTC
>NW_018132478.1:0-864 GCF_001952655.1 Monopterus albus
GTCCCTTAGCTCCAGTTTGGGAACTGTTTGCATAGCAGTGATAAGGAAAACAAACATCATCATGTGTTGTTGGCCTGTGAACAGCTGCTGAAGCCAGTGAACAAAGGTCCAGATGTAAGTCTCTTTCACTTTATTATAATTATTACTGTATTTTTGTAACTGCTTTAATAGACAAAACCTAAACTGAACCTCCTGAAAGTGTTTGTGCTGTATCTCCTTTTCCTGAAGTGCACTGTGGGGAAAACACGCCACATATCATTTTTATATTTTGGATAATTGCCAAACATTTACAAAGTCAAATACAAAAATAAAATGATCTTATTTTATTATTTCAGGTGTCTGGGAGATGGCATGTCATAGCCACATCTTCAACATTTTGTTTGGCTCCAGCAGTATGTAATACTTTGTTTTGGCCCAGTGTTGCAGTGGACAGTACTTTAAAGGACACACCAAACATCTATGATGTCAACTTTAAGTTTAAATCATAAGTAGTCTTTCTACTTGTAAAAGCCTGAACATGCTGCATGCAGTGATTCACATGTGAGCTTCTTTGTGAGCGTGTGCATACTGTCCATAACAATCAGTGTGATCATTTTCTATCTTGTGAATCTTTTCCTGTAATCTTTCTGTGTGTTAATAATATTAGCATTTTTATCATTCTGATACAGATGGAGTATTAATGTGATCATGATTTGAATGCAATTTTAATTTCATTTAGTTAAATGTAATGTTTCCACATTCTTTTTTCCATCAGATGCCCTAAAAAGGAAGACACCACTGACACTGTTTTCTTCCTCAGTAAGAACAACAGAGGGATAAAATATGAAAATACTGAATGTGACAATATTTAGTACTTTTTTTTAT
>NW_018132479.1:0-864 GCF_001952655.1 Monopterus albus
TACCTCAAAACAAAGTGTGAACTTAACCAAAAGCACTTTATCAAGCGTTTTCAACACTTTTGTCTGTTTGTGAATCTTGTGACAGGAGGAGAATGAGAAGAAGAAGGAGATGGAAGCGGAGGCAGGTTCCTCAGACAGGTGACTTCTCTTCACCTTTCTCCTCAGATTTCACTTTTTCTGAGGTTTTCCTATTAATTTCACTGTACTTCCATCCTGTGTTAGTGCGATGCGACGAAGGAAAGGCCCTTTTAAACACATCAAGTTTGGCACCAACATCGAGCTCTCTGATGAAAAGAAGTGAGTGAGATGAACCATCATGTGATTGATCTTCCAACTTGTCCCTTGTTTGTCTCATGCTAACATGGAACCTTTGACCTTCATAGATGGAAACTGCAGCTGCAGGAGCTGGCTAAGCTGCCAGCTTTTGCCCGGGTGGTGTCAGCCGGTAACCTGCTCAGCCATGTAGGACACACCATACTGGGCATGAACACTGTGCAGCTCTACATGAAGGTACCGGGGAGCAGGACGCCAGGTAGACATGGATATGGATCAACAGCACTGTTGTCTGTACTGTCATCATCTCACTGTGTTACTACTCACATCCTTTTCTTTAGGTCATCAGGAAAACAACAACTTCTGTTCAGTCAACATCAACATCGGCCCTGGCGACTGTGAGTGGTTTGCGGTGCCTGAGCTGTACTGGGGCGTCATCAATGACTTCTGTGAAAAGTACGTATCCAGAAATGTAGCTGGAAGGTTTCTTAGCTGATCCTTAGAGGTGAGACTGATATCTACATGTTTTCCTTTTACAGGAACAACATCAACTTCCTGATGGGTTCCTGGTGGCCCAACCTGGAGGACCTG
>NW_018132480.1:0-864 GCF_001952655.1 Monopterus albus
AACCTTTGGCATATTTTGATACCACATACTTGCATGACATAAGAACTGTCCATATTTTGTGAAGTATGTCCAGTTAATGTAAGTGTAGCCGGTCTCATCTCTACGCGGCCATCAAGTTAAATCTCTGCGTTGTGTCTTTAGTGACGAATCGTAGACCGGGGTTTGCCATCCACAGGAGAGTTTATTCTCTCTCCTCAGCTTTCCACAGTAACTGAGCGTGTGCTAAATAAATCAAAATAATAATGCAAATAAAACGCTCTTATTACCTGTGAGAAACACAACTAAATCAGTACATCCACCTGTCGGGTCTCTCTATTCACATCTCAAGGGCAGAAAAAGGCAACAACAGACTCCACGTGAGACCTTCAACGTGCTTCAACCTAGCTGAAACATTGCAACTATGGCTAGTTAGCACGTTAATAAAGTTGTGTACTTCATACAGGAAAGAACACTTTTCACACCATTAGCAACTATGCAACAGAGAACAGTGGCTTATAACTCTGCGCCATAACAGTCTGAATGGTAAAGTGCTTTTTTTTTTTATGGAAATAAAACACTTAAAATTACAGGAGCAGAATATACAGCTCACCTCTCCTCAGCTTTCCACAGTAACTGAGGAGCACCGCGAAGAAACAGGAAACAAAATAATGGGGCAATGACCTTCAAAATAAAAGCTCCTGACCAACAAAAGTATTCAAGGCAACACATCTATGCAAAAATATTGAACAATATGACATGAAACAAAGAACTGAATGCCTTACATGGGCATCTCAACAATAGAAGTGGGCATTAACCCCCCCAAAATTAAATAATATGCACTGTAAGGTATTGAGAATTTTCACACTGCATATTCATCTGCTACAT
>NW_018132481.1:0-864 GCF_001952655.1 Monopterus albus
GCACAAGATGTGGAAGAAGTACAAATAGAAATTTCTTTTTACAGTGGCCCTGAAGGTTCAACAGTAATGCACAGTAGAACAAAACAAGCAGCAAGATCACACATGAGAAATTTAATTTGACAACATATATGGAGCATTTTTAAAAGTTGGCAAAGTGACAAAATGCAACCAGATAATCTATATTGGAAAATTAGGAAAACCTTTTTAATATTTCGAAACATGTTTAATGCTTGATTTAGATGTTATTACTGATATTTTCTGTTAACCTCTCCATAGTCTTTTCTTGATTACTAGTCGACCAGTTTAAATAATTGTAAGTATACAGTAATGGCAGAATAATATAAACAGAATGTAATAGAAAACTGACTGTTAACTCAGTTTCATCAAGTAAATTAAAGGGGTTTTCCGTTAGTTTTTTCTTTTTTTACTATGTAATGGTTCTGGATGTATTTACTCACCCTGCACCTATTTGCATACATGTGCATGTGGGTGATAAAAATGTTTATTTCTCTGTCTGGTGGTTGATTTTATTGCATTTTCTTAAGATGCAGGGCAATGAACTCTCAAGGCAGCTAGCTTTAGTGTAGTAGTTTTTGTCCTTTGTCATTTTTGCCTTTATTTGAAAGTTGGCAGCAAAAAAGTAAAAAAAGAAATGGTCCCGGACAAATGTTGAACTTAGAAAATTACATTGGTGTTTCTTTTTATACTGACAAGACTCTAGAGTTGTTTTCTCAATGGCTATGAACTGAGCAGGAGCGGCTGAGCATGTGATGAAAATGTCTTTATGTTTGATGCATGAACAGTATCCAGCAGTCAGAGTTAACATAGGTTAAAATTTGTCAAATCTAGATGACTCTGGTATTG
>NW_018132482.1:0-863 GCF_001952655.1 Monopterus albus
TCGACTGATGCTGCTTTGTTTGTCTTTTCTCTTTCTTGGTGAATTAGATTTATAACAGAGGCACACAGGTGTGTTTGTTCTTTGTTCTTATTTGGACACACAGATTAAAAATGGCTCTCAAGTATGACCCTGATCCCTCTGATCCTTCCAACAAGTGGTGGAATAAAATCTATGTATCATGAAAACTCACAGTTCGCTTCAAAGCAGTTATTGTCCTCTCCCATACACTCTAATGGAGTGTTACACTGAGGGACGCTGGGGTCACAAGTGAAACACTTCAGGCCGTTAACTGGCTTAAGGGTAGGAACTGAAACAGAAAAGAATGGCATGATTTATTTGACAGAGAACCTCTAAGTGTTTGAGATGAGAATAAATTTCCTTGTCTTAAATAAGCTACCTGTCCACCTGTACTTACAAGGTAGAGTTGCTGAGGTGCAGTTGTCTGTGTTGCAACACTGAGTAGAATAAAGCGTAGTAGTAAAACCATAGCTGCCTGAAAATGTCCGGTTGCCTGTGGGAAACCTACAATGTAAAAATGTTAATGTGAAATTATTATTCTCTGATTGTTGTTTTCCACTTTTTCACATTGAGCAATTTGTTTAAAATACTAAAAACTACAACACATTTGTAAAACAATGTATCATGAAAACTCACTGTTCCCTTGAAAGCAGTTTTTCTCATCTCCCATACACTGTAATGTTTTGTTGCACAAAGAGGTGATGGAGTCACAAGTGAAACACTTCAGGTCGTTAGCTTGCTCAAGGGTAGGAACTAAAACAGAAACGAATCACATGATTTATTTAAGAGAGAGAGAGCCTCTAAGTGTGTCTGAGATTAGAATAAATTTCCTTGTCTTAAATAAG
>NW_018132483.1:0-863 GCF_001952655.1 Monopterus albus
ATGTTCTCTTCTGTTTGTCATTTGTTTCTTTGTGTATGTCTCTGGCTGAACAGCTTCCTGGCACCAACGCTCAATAGTGGACATTACAACCAGTCACACATCAGTATTGATGGTAAGTGATGTTACTCAGCCACTGGTCTGTTTCAGGCTAAATTACTTTAGACAACAAGGGGAAGAGTGGAGGGACTGGACTTCAGAGTCGCTGATAGATTTTAAAGAAATGTTGTTTCACTGGTGTAGTTTTTAAATTCTGAAGTGAAAGATAAATTTTTGCAGTGCAAAAACAAAAAAGTCTTGGTCCATTCTCAATAAGCCGGTTTTCTGATACAGTATTTCCTGTTGAAATTTGGGGAGGGAAACGCAGTGTGATTGAATTGTGGATAGAACATGTTGTGTGGAAACATTAGCTCATTTGTTACTTTAATAAACTGTGTAGCTGTTGCAGGTTACGGTTTGGTCTCGGTTTAGTGTTTAACATGCTGCCGTATTGATTGTGCACTAATTATTCTGTTGATGTACCCTGGAATAAATAATTCATGTGTTTGCAAAACAAAGAAACAAAGCAGAGAGGAAGAAGATGGTGAGGAGGTTTAAGGAGGACAAATCAATTAAATAGCTGATCAATGGCGAGAGTCAGGTAGTCTACTGACTACTGTGTAATGTTTTATAAAATCAGAAATCCATTTATTACGATGAGAAACAGTTTTGGCAGAGTGACAGTGCAGAGGCAGATGGTGAGAAACTCTCTCAGGCACCAAAGACAGGAAACACCAGAAAACTAAAAGGTTTCATCCAGTCATGAGAATATAGTGAGTTTTATTTATGAATTAGAGTGGCCATGGCTCAGAGGCAGAGCAGGTCGA
>NW_018132484.1:0-863 GCF_001952655.1 Monopterus albus
CATGTCCTGCGCTCTGGAGGTCAGTCTAGTAATTTCCCTCCAACTAAGTTTCTTCCTTTCTACACAGGCCCATCTCATCCACTCTCCCTGCTGAGCTGGGGAGACTGGCTTTGTACATCTACCTGCCTCCTAATCTCTTCAGTAACCATCTTCTTTCTGTCAGCTTTTGCTGCTTTCTCTACCTTAGACACCGGTACATCGTACACTATCAGTGGCCATAACAATCCTGGCAAAAGACCAAACTGCAGGTGTTGCTCCTCTGGGATTCAGAGGGCATACGGTGTGTGTCTGGGATAGAGGGTACACAGAGGACACGCTTCAGCAGGTTTATTTCACCGGAGAGGAATGGTTCTTCCTCTTATTCACATGTTAACATCGACTGTGGCTCACGAGGTACAGCGGGTGCTGGCAAGTGCTGGCCTATCCCGACACCAATCAATCATTTATCCTGGATGCTGATGCCAGTGACATGGCAGTGGGAGCCGTCCTGTCTCAGGAGGGAGAGCAAGGTGAATGGGTGGTGGCCTACTTCAGCTGTGCCCTCAGATGATCAGAGCACAATTACTGTGTGACCCACAGGGAGCTCATGCCTGTCATCTTGGGGGTTCACTGCTTTCACCCTTACTTGTATGGATAAAGGTTTTTGCTACGCAAGAAATTTCAAAGCAGAGGTGTATGCTGAAGTCTGCCGGTAGTTGGATGTAAAGAAGATTCATACCACGCCATAGCATCCCCAGAGTGATGGGCTGGTGGAATGGTTTAATTGTGCTCTGGTGAAACAGTTGGCAATCTTGGCCAGCTGTCAGGAGTGAGACTGGGATGAGCACTTGCCTCTGGTCCTGTGGGCATGGCAGTCCAAGGAG
>NW_018132485.1:0-863 GCF_001952655.1 Monopterus albus
GGTCACGTCTAAGATGAGAATTCACCAATGTAACTTTGCAGATGAGTCCAGAAACAAGAAAACAGCAGTTTCAGTACTATGATGAGGACAGAAGCCAGTCTGCAAGTTTTCTCTATAGTAGTTATTCATATATGTGTTTAGTTGCTTAAGAACCAGCTTTTCTAAAATCTTTCTTAGAAAAGCTACATTTGCAATTGGTCAATAATTTCTCTGTACTAAAAGGTCCACAGTTTTTGAAAAGGGGTTTAACTATGATATCTTTAAGAGCTGCAGGGAAGGTACCAGTAGCCAGCAAATAATATACAATTTCAAGTACTCTTTTTTTAAGTGTAACCAGACTATCAGCCGGTATGATGCCTCTGGGCCACCGCAGTTCAAAGCCCTGTGCTGTTGCTGCTTCTTGTTTAATGTGCATTGTAAACTCTCCTGTGGCCTGCTGCTGGGGGCAGGGTTGTCAGCCTGGCGATGGGGCTCAAGTTCCTACTGCACAGGATGAGGTCTGCTGTTCTTTGGATCTGATTGTTGTGTATTATGGTTTGAATGAAAGGACTTACAGCTATGGTCAGTGAGCTTGTATTACAGGGGCAATATTTGGGATCAGTTTCATTGAACTGCAATTTAACCAGCCTGTGCTTTTTTTTGTATCCTTTTAGAGGATGAAAAACCTATTGTTTTCTTGGGAGGTTTTTGCTTAGAGGAGCTCTGCCTATTTTTAACTGGAGCTACTAGATCTAACAAGTTCCTCAGTTAAGTGTTAAACTTATTCATGAAATCAGATTTATTTGTTGCATTAGTTTTCATAATGTTTCTTAAAAAAAACTTTTTCACAGTAAAGTTTGGCATTGATTGAGAGAGAAAAAAAA
>NW_018132486.1:0-863 GCF_001952655.1 Monopterus albus
TAGAAGAGGACACAGCATGACGGGAACGCTTCTGTGAGCATGGTGTGTTACTGTCAGGATGGTTACACACATCTGAAGTTTGTCCTGACATTTAACTCCCACACATCAGCGTTGTTCACTTCACTTTTCCATCTCAGCCAAGTGGTAAACGGTCTGATACTTGTAAAGCACTTTTCTACACATTGCAGCACACTCAAAGTTCACAGTGACACTGGGATACAGCTCATTACCAGTGATACAAACTTGGGGTTCAGTGTCTTGGACTGGAGAAGCTGGGGATCAAACCGCCGACCTTGTGGTTAGGAGAGGATCCGCTCTACCTCCTGATGCACAGCCACCCTCTCAAAGGGAAACACTGTGTTTCACTGCACTGAGTCTGCAGAGCCGTGAGGAAGCACACGCAACTCTGCCTGGTTTTTACATTAGTGTGGCACAAGCTGCATGGCTCTGTTCCCCAGTGGACTCTGAAGGTCTTTGAAATGTGATAGGGAACGATGGCAAGCAAAGGCCTGAGCGCCCTCAGGCTGGCGGCTCAGTCAGATACGCTGCTCTCTAGTCTCCCCCGTCCATCACTGTCTGCTTAGTAGTGCCACAGAGCCTCCAGGGGCCAAACTGCAGTGCCAGCGCTGAGCCGCTGAAATCAAAGCCCAGTTTACCGGAGGAGCGCCGGGTGCACAAATGTTCTGTAGGGTTTAAAACAGGAGAAGCTCGGCTTCATGAGTAAACAAGCAACAAAGGTCAAAAAGAAAACATCCTTATGTGTTAGTGAGAAGGTGTAAAGAGCACCAACACTAAACCCAGTTAACAACTCACATGTGCAGTCACTTTATTACACCATCTATTGATACTGGCTCCATTTGTAG
>NW_018132487.1:0-863 GCF_001952655.1 Monopterus albus
ATAATTATATCATGAACGTTACATATCCTGTATGCTATTTATTTAAATGCCGACATGAACATTTTTACTTTGAAAGATTTGTTTAGAGCTTCACTGGATAAAATTGACAAATCGATATCCAAAATAAAACTGACCAGGTTTAAAATCACTGTTAAAGTAATATAGCAGTGGTCAAAACTAGCAGCAGGGGGAGTGTGTATGTGTGCATGAGTGCACGTGTGTGCGTGTCTTCTCACCTGCATGTAGGCAGCCCACAAGGCCATGCAGTTAGCGGGCAGCCCCAGAACAATGACTATGATGTAGAGTGCGGGTTGGAAGAACTGGTCCACCTTACTGTCCACATCACAGAATGAAATGTTGCACATTGTCCTGTGTGGATCACTCAGAGATTGTGTTTGTGTTTGTGTGTGTGCAAGTGTGTGAGCCATGTTCAGCTACTCTCAGCTCTGTGCATCCCTCTGTAGTTTCACTATATTCCTGCTCCAGCAGTGTGACAGTGACATGGCGACTCTGGCATCCTGCTCAGCTAGCACATGGCTGTCCGACTTGGAGGAACAGAAGAAAACAGAACTGTCATTTGTGAGGCATTTCATGGTTCTTGTTTCTCAGAACACTGTCTTTCTTGCTCAGGGTCCTTGGGGTTTCATAGTCCTTCTGCACTCTTCAAAATCAGCCCGTGTTCCTCAGTATGAAGAAATAAGAGAAGAAAGGATGGAGGGAGGGAGAAAATGTGGTGAAATGAGAGCTGCCTTATCGACGCTCTGCCAGGCCTCCTGCACCTGAACAGGACCTCATTAATCTTTCAGACGTTGGAGCTCTGCCAGGTCTATTATGAGAGGGAGAGGCTGAACATTAGTGTGTGT
>NW_018132488.1:0-862 GCF_001952655.1 Monopterus albus
ATTAGCTTGAAATTATGAAGTCCCATCTGTATGCAGTTCCCCCATTCTCAGGAGTGAAAAATAAAACTAGTTTAGAATGTGCATGTTTTAATCAGAACTGGGAATTTTCAACTGTTTGCTAGTAATTTGCCAACAGACGCCGAGGGCTGTGACTCAACCCAAAAATAAAATATACTCTAGTTTTTCAAATCACTACTACAAATGATGAAGGTGAAAACTAGAAGAGTAAGAAAGTGAATAAAATAAAAATGTTCGGAGCATGCTCTTTTGGGACATAAACATAAACATGACTTTTATCTGTTCTCTATTCTCAGCATTTACTGGTTTGCATAAACCTGAATTATGCCAATAGATATTGTGTTAAATGTCCATTTGAGGGCACAATAACAAACACAAATACAGAGAAGAATCCACACACTGGGGGCTCCATGCTTTCACATCTGTATATGGATTTGTACTGCACAACCACTGAAAAAGGTCTCCTGGCTATTTTGCATACACTTTTAACATGATGTCATTTTATTTCTACCAGTTATTGAGAATGTCTAAACATCCTTACTTGGTTCTAACCTACATGAAAAACACAGTGAGAAGGTTTGTGGGACCTGCTGTCCTGCTACACTGAGCTGCTGTGTAAGAATGTTGTTTAGTTTCATGAAAAGGAAATCAAGACTTTACTATACTGGACTATTCACTGTGACAAATGTTCTCCATTTATTGCAGGAAATATATGAAGAGCAGTGGCTCTTCACAGGAGCTTATCTTTGAGGTTAGCAAAACATTTCTGTAATATATTTAATAATAGAGGCAAACCTTCTGAAAAAGGACAAAAGGCTCTGCTCCTGCAAATAATGCTTTTTTT
>NW_018132489.1:0-862 GCF_001952655.1 Monopterus albus
GTCTGAAGAGGCTAACGACTGGTTTCTGCTGAACAGTTAAAGTCTAAAACTATTTCTAATAAAGGTCTATTTAGTAAATGAATGTGAAAACATAGTCAAAGAAGAGAAATCTACAGATAGTCTACATTACCTTTATGGGGGAGAAAGAGCGGTGGTGGAGGACGGATGAACAGGCTGCGGCGACTATTTATATGGGTTGTGTGCGAGGACCCTCTTAAAGGCAGGCAGTTAACGGAAACGGAAAGTAAACCTGCACTACAGACAACCACCAAGAAGAGAATTACTGCACGACCTGATGTGATGTGTGCACAGTGGTTGACTTAAGATGGGAGTGGTTGACTGAGAATTACTGTGTACACTGCACAAACATGTGTGACAAAACTAGACTAACAATAAAATGCTGGCACAAAACAACCTGCACCAAGATGTGTGCAGTGTACACAGTAATTTTACCTACCGTGTACAGTGGGAGTGGTTGACTGAGAATTATTGTGTACACTGCACACATCTTTGTATCTTTGTATCTTTGCATCATATAAATTGGTTACAATGTAGAATTAAGGAGCAGTTTGACATTTTGGAAAATAGGCTTTTTGTTTTTTTTGCCAAGCGTTAGATTAGAAGAGCACTACCCCCACCCCCCCCCCCCCCCCCCCATCTGTGCAGTAAATATTAAGCTACAACCAGAAGTTAGCTTAGCGTAAAAAATTAAGTTTGCTAATAATGTACATGAAAAGTGAAATGTACAAACAAAAGCCTGATGTTTAACAGGGGGTTATGTGATGGCTGCCATTCTTATATTTCAGTGTTAAAAGTAAAGAAACAGTGCACATGTTAAGTAGTGAGATCATGCTCATTTATA
>NW_018132490.1:0-862 GCF_001952655.1 Monopterus albus
AATAAAATCATACAATATGCAAAACCTTTGAAATTGAGCTCTTACTGAACCTGTCATGAGCTGCAATGTTCCAGTGAAGATAATTACTCACCCAGCAGGTCGGCCCCTTCATCCACATCCCCTATGAGCCCAGTGCCTGCAGACGACAGCTCCTCAAACAGGGAGTCTGTGTTGCGGTCAAATGCCATGTTTTCGATGCCTTTGGTAGGAGTACTGGAAGAGTAATAACAACAGGAGGTGAGGTTCTGTAAACTGTGTGACATTTTAATTAAAACTAACACAGCAGCAGGGTCCTTGTGCTACCTGCAGGGCTTGTAGCCAATGAGATCCATGTCCAGCTCAGGGGTCGACTCAATAATGTCCTGCACATCCGAGCTGTCCTCATTTTCAGGTAAGCCTGCGCAAGACACAGAGAAAGGATTTGAGTATAAATCTACAAAAGGTGTCATTAGTTATGTTTGGTTGTGTTTGACTTTTTTAGGGCAAAAACTAATTTACAGCATATTTAAGTGATATACTGTGTATGAGGAGGGCATGCAGGTCATCAAGACTAATGGATGATCAATGAATGTGGTTCTGCAGCCAGTGCAGTTTGGTGATGTTTGACCCTACCCACTGATATGGATCTGGTCCCTGGTGCAGCCTGCACCTCAGTGCTCTTACTGTTCCCATCCTCCCTCTCCATGGCCGAGGTGGTTGTGGACTTGGAGCCACTCGAGTTCGACAACTCCTCCTGTAAACACAGGCAAGATTTACAGATAGCTCAAAGTTGAGGGTCACTAGTGATAAAATGAAGAAACACAAAAAACTAAACATTACAATTCTGTCACATTAATGGGAAAGTGCTAATCACAAACTTGAA
>NW_018132491.1:0-862 GCF_001952655.1 Monopterus albus
GTGTGGACAAATTGTATTTCAATGCCATCACTGTGAGGACATTTTGGCCAATCCACATGTCATGTCAGTATGTAGCTGTAGATCACAGCCAGCTCTGTGAAGTAGCTCAGGTCAACATAACATTTGTGAGCCAAATGAACTAGACTTAACTCTTGACTACTGGCGTTTGGTGAGTTTATCTGCATTAAATCACATGATCATGCTTCCAGTCCTTGGGTTGTGGGTTCCTGCTCCTGAGGCAGGACTATCCGACCTTATCACCAAACAAAACTGCTGATGTTGGTTGATTCTGCAGAGTCATGGACACATTTTAGTTTTATGTCCAATTTTCCTGCAACTACAGTACAGTCAACATTAAAGAAAGATCCTGGTCATGGTTAATAAAAACATGAATGTTAACTGCAGGTCTGCAATGAGATATGAACTCCTGTGTCACTTGAGCTCATTCACCACCCCACACCCTTATTTTCCACATCACTATGTAAAGGACACAGTATTTTTTGCACTGGCTGGTTAGTCCTGGATGTAAATCATGAGGTGCAGAATTGCTAAATATTGATGTAATTATTTGATAAGAACTACTGCATAAAATCCATTATAGTAGAGTTTATATTCCTGAGCATCATTTGGTCATTTTGGAGAATGTAGTGCTGTTGAATTGTTTTATGTTATCCAGAGATTGTTTCTGTTATTTCATCTAACCTAATTGAGTTAAACAGGGTTGGATAAAGTCATAAAAATATTATAGTGCAATACAGTTCAACATCATCACAAATTACAGCCTGCAAAATGATCATAAAGTTCAATCAATGCCTCTCTAAAGCAGTGCCAGTAAAAACTGAACATGATCACCTTCATGAAG
>NW_018132492.1:0-294 GCF_001952655.1 Monopterus albus
GCATGTTTACCCTCATTACTACCTACATATCTGTACATAAGGAGATTTTTTTTTAATAATATTGTGGCGACCCTGACCGGACGCTGATGTTCGTGTGTTCTGTTGTGTGCAAATGGGTTTGACACTGTTGTTGAAAGCTGTGCATGTATTGGTTACCGCTGTTTTCTGTGAAATGCCGCGCTGTTCTGGCCAATGTGGGATGGTGGGAGGAACAGGTGCGGGAGGGTATAAGAGGGATGACAGGTGGGCGTGTTGGTTTGGTTCTGTTGGCGGGCGATGGTGAAGTTCTGGGAG
>NW_018132492.1:425-862 GCF_001952655.1 Monopterus albus
CACAGTTAGGTTAGGGTCGGCCCAGCTGGCCTCAACCCAGCCAGCGGTTGCCGCAATATATTTATTGAAGCTTTTAACATAGAATAACCATATATAATGAAAACACATGAACAATCAGGTTAACAAAAAAAAAGGGTACATTTAAAAGCAGAACATAAGTCCATGAGAGTCCTTGTCCAAATGATGAGTAGTATTGTCAACATACAGCATAAAATTGTGGATCTGTATAGGGACCAGTTATGATGTTCCAGATACTTGCAACAGATAGGTCAAATCTTTGTTCTTAATATAATTGATGAAACGGCCCCACACTTTTTCAAAATCATCTTGCTTGTCTTTTAAAGTATATGTAATTTTCTCCAGTGGTAAACATAGTGATGAGAGTTCTTTGAGTCAATTTGCTATGCCCAGTTTGCCCATTTCTTTCCATGACAGAG
>NW_018132493.1:0-862 GCF_001952655.1 Monopterus albus
ATATGTTGGGCTTTACAGGGTTAAGGGTGCCTCCTGATGTCAGAAATGTTTGAGTGGTTACCAAAACATGATCAAATAACGGCCAAATGCAACAGCTCTGTGCAGAATAAAATAAGGTTACTGACAAATTACTACTCTAACTAATTAACCAAACAGTAAGCAAAGTGGCAGAGGTACAGTAACAGCTGCACAGCTCTTGGACAGACTCAAAGCTCACGTTAGCATCGTTTTGCTAACCTGTCTAGCTATAAGAGCAGCTAGCACCTAGCCACAGCAGCAATAACTTAAAGGCAATTAAATTATGGATGAAATTAAAAATACTAACTTCACCACGGGCAACATCCTTACTGCCATGGTCCACAGCGGCGCAGTTCCCTTTTTTACCAGAGTTAATGTTATCCTAAACACAAAAAGAATAATCTGGAACGAAAGCTATCCGGTTAGCTGCACTGAAGGACAACCTAGTACCCTGTGCACGGGAGTTGTGTCAATAAAGCTTTTCTTCTTCTTCTTCTTGTATGAGCAAAGGCAGTGTAGATGCGTCTGGGCGTATTACTGCCCTCCGCACGCAGATATTTTAAGTGACAAAAAGCTGAAGTCCAAGCAGTTTCCAACAATATAGAAATCACAGAAACACTCAGATCCCGTTAGTTCCGAACCAATAAATCAATAAAACTTTAGAAATCTCCAGCCTGTAGGCCAGCTTTGTCTCCAAACAGGCTAACTGTTGTTTAAATAACATTCCTCTATATCACATTCATTAGACCTACTGTATAGTAAATGCTATATAGGCGATATATCGATGGTTATGAGTATGAGTATTTATATTTATCTGTGAGCTGAACACGCTCAAAACAGTGGA
>NW_018132494.1:0-861 GCF_001952655.1 Monopterus albus
TGACTACGAGATCTGGCGCACCCAAGTTGGTCTCCTTCTTAGCGACCCTGCTTTGAGCGATGCACAAAAGGTAAAGAAAATCCTTGAAAGCTTGCTGAGCCCAGCTGCAGACACAGTAAAACATTTGGGAGTGAGTTCACTGGCAAGCACCTATGTCGCTCAACTTGATTCTGCCTTTGGCGTAGTGGAAGACGGAGAAGAGTTGTTTGCAGCATTCCTCAGCTCTAATCAAAACAATGGAGAAAAACCCTCGGCATACCTAAACCGACTTCATTCCCTCCTCACTAGGGCAGTTTCTAGAGGGGGAGCCACAACTGGAAATCCCAGTGAGTTATTACTCCGGCAGTTCTGTAGGGGCTGTTGGGATCAGAGTCTCATCATAGGCTTACAATTAGAGTACAAAAAGGATAATCCTCCATCGTTCCCTGAACTACTCCTCATGTTGAGATCTGAGGAAGATCGTCGATCAGCCAAGTTAGACAGGATGAAAAAACACTTAGGGGTCACAAAAGCTGCTGCTCATGCTCATTCCATTTACGACATGTCGGCCTATGATCATGAACCTGTCTCCTCGGACGGAATCCGACAGAGTGAGACGTCTAAGCTCGAGAAGAGAGTGAGTGAGTTGGCCAAGCAAGTGGAGAAGTTAAATCAAAAGTCCAAGAACCCCATCAAAACCAGTGAACCCCAGCAAGTGCCAAATTCACAACAGAGTGGAACCACTAACATTGAAAATAAGATAGATGAATTGACTAAACAGGTTCAAGTGCTCGTTCAGAGCCAGAAATTCCCCAAGAGGAGTCAGGGGTATGACAAGCAAGAAGGTCCGGCAGTGCACAGAAGTAACCTGAAAAAGTCAGT
>NW_018132495.1:0-861 GCF_001952655.1 Monopterus albus
CAATCGAGGATGCTGGATTTGCATTTACTGTATATGGGTACGCTGGAGGCTGTATGTAGTCTCCATAAGGCTTATCACCTCTGCCCTCTGTCCCCCATTTAATCCTTCTTTCTTATAAATGTTTTCAATTCTGTTCCGTTTCTCTTCCAGTGTGTCTGCATTCTCCCCTATTGGGGGCTCTGTTTGGAATCGAATTTCAAATGTGAGAAAAGACTTCGAGTATCCTCACATTTAGTACTGCACAAGCCTACATGACAAGTTAAATTAACAACACAACACAGTGTAGACTTAGACTGGCCACGACAGTGACGATAGCTGTGCGATTTAAATGTTCTGAACTTTTGGAAATTTCTCTGACATCCAGGATATACACACTTAAATGAAGCATTGGGTGTACAACTGTGGATCCGCATGTGCCTCACATATGTTACCATATTGGTGCAAGTCTTTGCACACATGTCACATGATATCATCGTGTCCTTGTTACCGCAAACTGTCTTTAACAAATATATTTTCAGTTTTAGTGTGATAAATAACTTGTGCCGTTTAGAAACAAATTAAATGAACAAACTGCCTATGTGATGGAAGCTCATATTTTTTCCTGTTACATAGACATTTGATTTGATTTGATTTATTCTTTCAAGCATATAAAACAGTTGATATAACAACACACATAGAAAAGTACTTTCGTTAAAACGCAGACTTTAGTATGCGTTTTGGCGGGAAACCCTTTAAAACGCTTTAAAACACTTTAGCTGGCATTTTCAAAACTCTCTCTGGGACCCGTTCTCAAAAGACTCCGTTTTCACGATACGGGGGCCGTTTTGGGCCGTGAACACGGATACAATCGAGAAAGTATGC
>NW_018132496.1:0-861 GCF_001952655.1 Monopterus albus
TGTTAACTGTGAACTGTAGTTAGTTGCGTTCCAGTTATTTGCTTAGTTAAAATCTAAGCCTATGTTACTAACAGCCGAACTTTATTTAGATAAGTACCTAACAGAGGAACTGACAAGTTAACGAGGAAAGGAACTAACTAAATAAGAAGCTAGCTGGCATGTTAATTTTTTAACCAACTAAGTAAATGACATATAACCATCAAACTGATGAACGCACATTCATGTTTAAGCAGCTAGTTAACTAACCTGCTGACCTTCTGTCTAGGTGACCATCTACCACACTGTGGACACTAACCAACTCATCATCTCACAGACGTGCTCACCCCTTATTTCAGTAAGTAATGCACTTTATAATTAAGTCACTTATTCAGGGTCACTTTTTAAATCAACTACCTTTCTAATACTAAACTAATAATTTATCAGATTAACTAACTCAGTGCTCAGCTGTCCAGCTAATGCACCAAACATTCATGTTACATGTAAATCACTGACTGAATGAGAAACACTGCAGTAGTTCATTCCTTTTTATTTAAATTAGGTAATGTGTCATCCTGTCCAACAGGTGGCGCCAAACTGCTCTAGAACTGTCTCTGTGATACTTTTAAATGAACTAAATCAGAGCATACTGAAATATCTTTTCGTCACTGTGTGTGTTTGTTAGTTTCTTACTTGGGTCCTGGTGTGGGGACACTGGCGTTTAATGTGGGACAGAAGTACAGCCCCGAAAACTCATTGATCAGCAGAGCCTGAAGTGAAAGACAAAGATGCATCACCCATCCTACTGCCACCAGGTTTTAGAAACATACAGCTGGTGACGATGAAAAGAGAGACTGTCACCCAGCGCCCAGCAGGGCCTCGTCA
>NW_018132497.1:0-861 GCF_001952655.1 Monopterus albus
GTAGAGGTCTTCGAGGGCCGTCCCATAGGGGAGGATTTCAGCCACTGCTCCTAACCTCTGCTTTGAGGGGAGGGGGGAAAACAGGAAATGGGATTGGACATAAATATACAGTATTTTGTTACAACTTTTGTTAATGACCTGGCTTCACCCCAGCCTGACACTAGTCTAACCTGGACCCTGGTGCTGCAGGTGACGGACCGGTACCGACTGACGGGGGACGTCCTGGACGGCCAGATGGACCTGGACATCCTGAACGTGAGGCGGACAGACAGCGGGCCGTACTGCTGCAGGGTGGACATCGACGGGATCTTTAACGACAAGAAGGTCATCATGAATCTGAGAGTGGTCAAAGGTGAGCACAGCTTTGCACACACATGCACAGGTGCAGGACATTTCTCCATTTGTCAAGGCCATGCAGAACTTCCCTGGATCTGATCAAAATAGATTTTGCTTTCTGTAATCATTCCTCCAAGAACTTTGGTATCATGCAGGTTTTTCCTTCTCAGCTCTGGTCACCAGTTCTCCTTCTCCAACGACGACCACAACCACACAGCGAATCATGGACCCGTTAGCCTCCACAGGTGATACGACGTTCAGCCTCATCTCCACCTGCTGGTTGATCAGAAAGGTCAAACACTATCATTACCACTGAAACACAACGATGAGTTAATGAAAATAATTCTGTACCACAGTGAAAGAAAACAGTTAACATTTACATTAAACTCAAATGTAACTAACAGGAGGCAGGAGCACAAGCAAAATACTGCCAAAATAAATTAACTATAGTGCAGAATTTAAAGTGCAGCTCTGAACTGAAGGGACCAGACCGCAATGAGTCTTTGAAGAGCGAGCTGCTGGCAG
>NW_018132498.1:0-861 GCF_001952655.1 Monopterus albus
TGGATTTGACTCTCATTGTTTGGATAGTTGTACTCTGCCACGCTCTCTGCAACAACACTTCCACTTCTACAGTAGAAAAATAAGAAAAATAGTAACAAAAGAAAAAACTGATTAAAGTGTAACTTAAACCAGTCAAGATGAATAAAAACCTACGATAGCTTGATGACTCGAACTCGCTTAAAAGTTTGTGGATCTGCTTCTCTGCAAAGAGCTTCAAGCTGGAACACAGGAGAGATGTTAGTGAAGTACAGTTATAGCAACAAATCCACATTAAAAATGTTGAAAGATGAGTAAATAATCTAAAAATGTTCACCTGTGGCAGTAATTTGTTGATGAATTCCAATGAGGCAGGCGAGTTTAAATTGTTATAAGTTGGAAGAAAAGTCACTTGAATTTCCAAAGTAATATTTGCTTTTCGAGTTGGTGTTGCTGCAAAATTATGACACAAAAATTATGCTGACATTAAAATAACATTTTGAAGACATTGCAGTAACATTTCATAATTAACACTTGGGTGGGAAATGTCAAAGTCAAAAGCAAACATTTAAGGATAAAACACTGTTTAAAGCATATATCAAAAATTATTTATAGGTAATAAATAATATATTTGAGGATGAGAAAAACTCACCGATTTGAGGAGAGGTGTTATTTTCACCAAAAGAGCAACTATCTCCAAAGACAAAGTCTTGACAGTGGCACTGACAATTTCCAAGTGTTGCATTGAAAATACAGTTACCACTAATACACTGACAGTCCTCCTGTCTACACTGAGGAGTTGTAGAAAGGGTTGTCATGGTAGCAGATGAGAAGGGCGAAGAGGATGTTTGTGGAGTGGTACTTTTCGGAGTTGTTTCTGTAGTT
>NW_018132499.1:0-861 GCF_001952655.1 Monopterus albus
GGTACTTTCGACCCAGATCCCCCTACTACATACCTAATCTAATGCAAAGTGCTGTCTACTTATGTAGTTGAGAAAAAAAAATTTAAAAAAAATACATAGAAGGCAAGATATAAATTTCCCAGTACAAAGACTAACTTGGTCACAGACAGTGCCTGGGTACCAGCTATTCACCAAATTCAGAGAGCTACAAATGACAAATGGAGCCCTCTCAGCATGCCGCCTTTCTGCAACTTTCTATGATGATTAATAAGGTTCCATTTGTCCGGCCAGCAGCAGGGTCAATAACACAAGATTACACAGAGCAAGTGCTGTAGATGTCTGAGAGGTATAATAGCGGCTCACTTTCTTTTTCTCTGTGCAGTTTGATTGAAAATCACATGAAATATGAAAAGGTACACGGCATTAAAGGGACTATCTGGGTGATAGCATGTATAACACGAGTGTTTGGGTATATATGTGCATGTCTGGATCAAGGGTAAGGCCTGGGGACTCTGATGATCGGTAGGTCAGAAGAGGACGATGATGGATCATAATGGCTGCAGTGAGGATGAGTGGCCCGGGGATGTGCAACTACAGTATATAGGCATGTGTTTCCTCGTGGCCCAGGTTGTGAATGTCTTGTGTGCATACGGCAGACTACCTGTGGTCACAGACACATGCTTGTAACAAGTCAGTGTAAATGTGCATAAAGTTGGCTGCGGTTTTATCTGCTGTCGGGCGACATGATAATGACTTGGTCTGGATCAACATTAATACTTCAGACATTTCCTCATTTCCATTTGCAGAGAATAATGAGGAAATAATGGAGGTGTGTGAATGTAGGTGTGCATTTGTGCACACGCACACAATGCACATCAGTGA
>NW_018132500.1:0-861 GCF_001952655.1 Monopterus albus
TAACTGTATGGAAAGGAATCACCCTCATCCAACTCGTACACAAGTCAGATTCTGTTTTCAGGTGCCTTTGCAATGATGGAAGTTAGTCTCTTCCTGTTAAAATTTCCCTGTTTTGGCTGGAGATTTGATCCTGGACTGCTGAAGGCTTTCAACAAAGCTCTCATACTCTTTTGAAATTTCTATCTGGCAAAATGAATCAGTAAAACTCATGACCCATTTTACTGTGAGCTGAGCCTGTTGGTTTAAAAACATCAGTAGTCCTGCCACGGAGGACAGTCACTGTCAGAGACCTTCTCAACAAGCAGCTAAGTTTTGCAAAGACTCAGATTTCACGCAATACTTTCACCCGCTCTGTATAGATAATAGCCTGCTGGTATGACATTTTAGATGAATTTGTTAAGGCAGGATTAGAATTAATTTATTGTACATTTCTCTTAGGTTTCTCTGGATGCAATGCTGATGTGCTTTGGTTTTGTCCCGGTATGTTGAAACTAGGCCTGTGTGTTAAGAGAAGTGACATGTTTGAAATATGAAGCAGTGAAAGCCTGTAGTGCATCACACTGTAGATACAAGGTTTCATTTTCAGGGCTGAATTATTTCTCCAATGTCTAATTATGTTCAAGATTAATTAGACATTTTAGTAGTAGACATGATAACAAAAAAAGTTTATGACTCCCCTTCCCATCTTAAATGAAGAATATTTGATGTGTGAGCTCTGCCAGTAAAGGTGCCCCGGTTACTGTGCTTATCAGGTCTGGCCAGGTCTCTTCCAAGCAGCTGTGGTCGCCAGATCAATTTAGAGGACCAACCAACCTCTGGGTTCGAAATAGAAATGAGCTAATTCCCCTCCTGGGGAAAAAA
>NW_018132501.1:0-861 GCF_001952655.1 Monopterus albus
TGTTCTCTGGGGAGGGGCCGTCACACAGGACACCATCAACCTAGTCAAACAAACTGCACATATAGTTTGCTGTAAAAGTAAGTGTCTTTTGTATTTAATAAAACTAAATTACCTTGTCTCCCAACTTTGCATAGACTTGGTTGTGGTGAGTTGTGTCTGCCTCGCCTGTGGGGTTGGCTGAGGTTACTGCAATGGGCCCCACCTGCGAGAATAAAAAGTAGTTGTATTCACCAAAGGTCTGCAGATGAGTTTCATTCACATGCAGTGTTTCATATACACATCTCTTACTAGATTCATGAGGTGTGTGGCCACAGAACAGTCTGGGTTTCTGATAGCGATGCTTTGTGGAGTCCCTATGTGTTTGGCAGCATCTCCCAAACCAAAGGTGTCCATCCATGGACCTGTGTGGGGAAAAGAACAATGCTCAAAACACACCATGCAACATGAGGCACCTACACATACAAATATACTAATGTCCACAAACATCTACAGTACCTCTGGGTATAACCATGCTAATTGAGGATGGCCATGCAGCTTCCATGAAGTCCAGCAGCAGAGGGCTCAGCAGGTGTCGCACCAGCTCCAGCTGCTTGATGGAGGAGATCCACAGGGACATGGGTCGGTCCTGCGCCTGCTTCTTCACACTGATGTCAAACACATCCATTAGATGGTAATGAGTGAGCATCAACAAGTGAACACAGGTAAGGGTGCAGATACGAAAGCAGAAACTCACTTGTAAGCTTTGACAACTGCATCAGGCCTGTTGCAAGCTGCCACCAGCACATAGACAGTGTCAGTAGGCATTCCACATATGCCACCGTTTTTCATGATCTCTGCAAAAGGGAGAAGATGTAAAAAATA
>NW_018132502.1:0-861 GCF_001952655.1 Monopterus albus
GGAATCTATCGCGGGTGAGAAAGATTGTGGATCAGTGTGATGTCATGAAAGCAGACGCATTAAGGAATCGGGAGGACGAAGCTCACCATATCATCAGTTATGTACAAACTGAGGGCTCCAGCGCTGTTGTAGACAAAAGCTGCAGAGTTGGCGGTGAAGGCAGACATACCGAAGTACAGCATGTTGCTGAGCTGGGATGAGAGAGAAAAGGGTGTGGGGGAGAATGGAGGCTCCTGATGCTTCCCAACGTTGTAAAATTCACCCTAAAAGGGGGCAACAGAGGCAGAAAAAATGTGACAACCTGTTTCTTTGCAACCACATGGACCACTCTCTAAAATATATACATTGTCTGATCCAGTTCTTCACCTTCAAGCTCAAGTCTATAGAAGACTGTGAAACCATGGGCGATGACACCATTGAATAGTCAATCTCTGCATACTGGTCCACCTGGGCTACAACTGCAGTAAGGTAGACAGTCACTCATACAATATGTTCAGCACCAGTGAAACAGCTAAATGACTGGTGTAAACAGAATGTTTTACCATTGAGAGTTTTCAGTTGAGGGTTCAACTGTGATACTGCATTAGCCACCAAGGGGCAGACCTGCAACAATAAAGAACAGAGAAACACTATTTCCTGATTCCAAAAGAAACATGTCATGCAGTAATTTACGACTGGAGAAAACTATTAGTAGAGTCTCCCAGAAATGGATACGGAGCTTTTATTTATTTTTTAAATCAAACAGTTATCAGGGTGGAATAACGTTTTTCTAAATGAATATTTTATCCCCAACTTCCATAATTGATTTGGTGATATCGAACTTTTATGTTATTGAATTTAGGTGGAAGAGTAACTGGAGAC
>NW_018132503.1:0-861 GCF_001952655.1 Monopterus albus
AAGCTCTTCTTTCATATTGTATATAAGTGTATAAATACAGTATATCTTTAACAGACTGTTTCCTGTTGTAGTTTTTTTATATGCACAAAGTTTTCTCGTTGACTTACACATTGAGAACCACTGTAGTCAGATTCCTTGTGTGTTCAACATACTTGACAAATAATGATGATTCAGATTTTGTTATTTATCATGGCTTAGGTGCTGGTATCATATGTAGCCTGTACAAGGATTTGGAGTCAGAACTGCAATCTCAGCTGAAATACACTTCCTCAGGTCAGCACCCCATCCACCCACCATCACCATCTGTCATGATTCTGTCCCGTTGGCTTCTGTTCTCATGCTTTTATTTTGACACAAGGTCCTGGTTTTGCCATATCTCAGCTACGGACTTTTTACTTTAATCAGGACTTAATTGTTTACACCTGTTATCACCCGGCTATAAGCAGCTTTCCCTCCACTGGAAAGCTGCCAAATTGTTCGTTCACTCATGTCAGACTTTTTCCTTGTGCCTATATTTCCTGTTTTGACCCCAGACTGTATTTTGACCATTGTGTTCTGCCTTGCTCTCCTGCTTCGGGCTGCTTTCTGTGTATGGATTATCAGACTTCCCTCTCTGTTCACTCGTTTGTGGATTCCTTGGCTGTTTAAGTTCGCTGGCTCTGACCCTGGACTATATTTTCGACCTGAATGTGTGTTTTGTGTTCATGTAGTTTTTGGTATGGTTTTGTTGTCCATGCTCCTATTAAAGAGACAGTTTTTTTGCTTATCCTCGTCTGGCTCTATAATTGAGTTCACCCCTTGCTATTATCGGCAGCTTCACGTGCCGATCCTCAGACCATCACCACCAAGTCAGGAAGTAGA
>NW_018132504.1:0-860 GCF_001952655.1 Monopterus albus
AACTAAGAAATAACCTAACAACTCCTACCCTCTCAGAATCTCCTGCCCTCTCAGTCCATCAAGACCTCTTTAGGTCCCTGCATTCCATGTACATTTACTGGTTTGACTGTTTACCCATTAAATTATTTTTGACTAGTATCTCGAGTTTTGTGTTTTGAGTGCAGTCTCTCTTCTTTTCTCTCACCTCCCAGTGAGAGACCAACTATAACAGATTTAAAAAAAAACGGTTCCATGTCATCTGTGCAAGCAGCTTATTACAACCCATATTTATGTTCAGGTGTCAAAGTCTGTAGTGGGTGTAATAATTCTGATATGAACAAAGGAAAAAGTCATGTGATGTTATAGATCCACATGATCTACATACATTAAGGAGCTCCAGGTGGATGGATGGTTTAACAAAACACCAAACTTACACACTTTACCTTTTCAATTTGAAAGTTAAATAATAATAATCACAGGATAATAAGGATAATGACCTTTATTTGGCTAAGTATGTTACACACAAGAAATCTGTTTCAGGTACAGAACCGAGGCAACCATTTGTGGCACCAACTCGCACCAATCACTGCATGAAAAGAGGTGTATCTGTACCAGGAAACTTCCGTATACACCACTGATTTTTGGAAGTATCTACAAGTACCACTGACCGTATACATCAAATTCCACCAAGCTAGGATACTTCCAGAAAGATACCAATTCGGATGTATCTTGCTGAGGTATACTCCCAGGGTACAGCCATTTGTTGCCATGGTGAGTAATCCCCTCAAGAAATTTGTCAGGAGACATTCACACCTCAAGGACCATTTGCATTTTACCCCTTTGCACAAGGTCTATCTTTGGGTAAATATAATACAAACAGT
>NW_018132505.1:0-860 GCF_001952655.1 Monopterus albus
ACTAGTACTGTGGCCTTTTTGTCATTAGTATCATGAAAACCCACACTCTCCCTCCTCTGGACTAAAGCCTTGATTATTTTTCCAGTGCTGAAAACAATGACAAGAACAGGGAGCACAAAGCCCACCACATTCATCACAATCTGATGGGCCACTTTCCAAGAGCTGCCATGATTGTAATCCAGTATACAGGACATTGTGCTGAGCTCCTTGATGTATGTCACTTTTCTGTGAACAATGACTGGGGTGCTCAGTAACAGCCCTAATATCCACAGGATGAAGCAGATGACTTTAGCATAAAGTGTTCGTCTCAGCCACCTGGCCTGCATGGTCTTCACAAGTGCTAAGTAACGGTCAATGCTAATCATGACCAGGGTGTAGATGCTGGTGTAGAAATTGATGACGGTGATGGAGTTGACAGTTTTGCATAAGGCGTCTCCATATGGCCACTGAAAGTCATTGAGGATGTTCATTGCCCAGAAAGGCAGTCCACATAGGAGGATAAAGTCAGCCAGCACCAGGTTGCTCAGGTAGATCTCTGCTACAGTCAGTCTATCCTTGTGGGCTACAAACACCGCAAGGACGAAGCTGTTAAAGAGAAGGCCTAACAAAGATAAGATGAAGACATATGGCGGAATGATGGTGCGGATGATCACCCATTCTGGAGACTCTGATAGATTGAATGGCAGGGACGCATTGCTGTTTTCAGACGACAGTGTTGCCACAGATGCAAACTCCAATGGCTCCATGAGCTAGGAATCACAATAATTATTCATAAGTCATTAGTAAAATGCTATTGTTGAATTGAAAACATAATGCAATGTTATTCTTACAACTACTGAATTGGAAATGAAACTAAATAT
>NW_018132506.1:0-860 GCF_001952655.1 Monopterus albus
GCCAAACTCTAGTGGGATCAAACTCAAACCCAGAGTTGATTTTACTGTACCTACCTATTTGGATATGATTCTTTATATATTACAAAGCCTGAGCATTCATACACAGCTTTGTATTACTGTAGTGCAGTGTGGCTGGTCTGAATGGTCTGAGTGGGGAGAGTGTTTGGGGCCCTGTGGTGTCCAGAGCGTCCAGTGGTCCTTCCGCAGCCCAAACAACCCAATCAAGCAGGGAGACGAGGGAACTTGCAGAGGAATTTACAGGAAAGCCCGCAGGTAAATATTGCTCTGTTCAAGGAACTGTTAACTACAGTACTTACTTTTCTGCTACTTCTGTCCCCCTCCTGCCAATGGACATACCTGTACAAGATTCTTATTGGATGATTTCTATACAGCAAAAAGTGTTGACATCTGAGTTTAACACATCAGAGTATTTTTAACACAGTCAGTTTAAAATGTTGTTCAATGTTAGAATTATTTGACAGACTTGATAGTGTCAGTGTTAGCCTAACTTCTTGAAGATGTGATTAGACTCCACTCACATGAATGTACTCACTGAGTGCATTCATTTTAATCAAATTATTCTAATCCTTGATTCGTATTCTTCTGTACGAGTCATCACATAGCATTACCCTAAATGCAAATGCTTAGGTTTTTACATAACATATCTATAATCTCTGATTTGGGTAAGGTGAGACCTTTTGACATCTTACAATCATTGGGCAATTTATTTTTCTTGTAGACATTTCATGATTTCTTCCTGTAATCTTATCACTTGTGTGCACATGATAATGATTGACTACATTGCCATGCTTGCTGTGGACCTTCATAGTCTATTGAAGAGCATGTTATTTTGTGGCATT
>NW_018132507.1:0-860 GCF_001952655.1 Monopterus albus
AGAGCCTGATTTTGGGCCTAAATAATGGAAATGTGTGTCCGGTTGTCTGGATCTGTGGAGGTCTCAGGATGAGCGTGCGTAATGGAGCTGTAAGTCCCCAGCAAAAGAGCCTGATTTTGGGCCTAAATAATGGAAATGTGTGTCCGGTTGTCTGGATCTGTGGAGGTCTCAGGATGAGCGTGCGTAATGGAGCTGTAAGTCCCCAGCAAAAGAGCCAGATTTTGGGCCTGAATTATGGCATTGTGTGTCCGGTTGTCTGGATCTGTGGAGGTCTCAGGATGAGCGTGCGTAATGGAGCTGTAAGTCCCCAGCAAAAGAGCCAGATTTTGGGCCTGAATTATGGCATTGTGTGTCCGGTTGTCTGGATCTGTGGAGGTCTCAGGATGAGCGTGCGTAATGGAGCTGTAAGTCCCCAGCAAAAGAGCCAGATTTTGGGCCTGAATTATGGCATTGTGTGTCCGGTTGTCTGGATCTGTGGAGGTCTCAGGATGAGCGTGCGTAATGGAGCTGTAAGTCCCCAGCAAAAGAGCCAGATTTTGGGCCTGAATTATGGCATTGTGTGTCCGGTTGTCTGGATCTGTGGAGGTCTCAGGATGAGCGTGCGTAATGGAGCTGTAAGTCCCCAGCAAAAGAGCCAGATTTTGGGCCTGAATTATGGCATTGTGTGAAGCCGTGGACCCTCCAGCACGGGTGTTATGTGCGAGGTTTTCCCCTCATTACGAGTCAGGGTTAACTCTAACCCTGGGACAAGCCTTTAAACCTCTGTGCCTCATCAGTAGATCATGACAGTGGGTAAATAATCAGACGTGATGAGTCGAATCACACAGTGCTGCCTTCAGCTGTGGTGAATCGGTTTACGA
>NW_018132508.1:0-860 GCF_001952655.1 Monopterus albus
ATAAAAGTAGAGTAAAAATAGACAAAAGTGAAAGTGATTAGGGTAAAAACTAAACTGTACAACCTAATAGGCTATGACTCAAACCATGTACAATCAGTGACAGTAGTGCAAATAATAGCAAGAAGATTGTCAGATGGTAGTGAGATTGAGATGCACATGGACAGTAGTGAAAACTAGAGAAATGCATTTCCTGTTGAAAATGCGTGTGGATGCTGAAGGATCTCCCTGAAAATGCCTGAAATCTTTAGTTGAAAGCACAAGAAGAGAAGACAGGAGAGAACTATATAAAATCAAAAGAAAATTTACTCAAAGTCTGGGCGTATGTAAGGCAAAGCAGCGATGGAACTTCCGCAGGACTGCTGTCCCCAAAGAGCCCTGAGCTATTCTCTGTGGTCACATTTATCTTCTTGGGCAGAGATCGCCCCGTACAGAGGTTGGGCTTTACATGCATCCTAATACTATTGGCCCTTGGCGTGAATAGGCCAACCTCTGCCCATGCCAGTTTACTGGAATATGCTAGAAACCAGGTGTGTTGTGATATCAGGCGGTAGCTAACAATGAATACTGGACAATTGGTTGCAGCTGCAGACCCCTGTCTGTGTAGGCTATTACAGGACAAAGCAGACCTTGTGAAAATGCTAAACAGGCCAAGTGATAATCTCAAGTTGTAGGCCCTCTGTCTCTGCAAGATATTACATGACAAACAGAACTTGTAATATGCTAAATGGGCCTATGTGAAGATGCAAAACAGGCCATCTGGTTAATTAAAGATGAAGACATTATGTCTCCACAAAGTTCTAGAAGACAGTTCCTAATCAGTAGTTCTTGACAACCATCAATACAGTTGTAATATATATAAG
>NW_018132509.1:0-860 GCF_001952655.1 Monopterus albus
GGTTGTGAGCCCCCTGGCGCTGCAGGGGACCCCTAAGACAAAGCAGAATCTTGGAATATGCTAAGTGGGTCTAGGTGTGAGTGTAAAACAGGCCAACAGGCCTTTGCTAAAATGTAAACAGGCTGTCTGGTCACAAGGAGATACAGACATCCTGTCTCTACACAGAAGTTACAGCATTCAAAGTAAGCAGATTCTACTTCATTACAGTTGTAAGATATATAAGCAAGGGAAATAAATGTATTAAAAGTAACCAAAGCTCAGTAGTTCTAGACAATCATCAACACAGCCGCAATATTTATAAACAGGGAAAATAAAGTTTTGAAAAGTAACTAAAGGGAACCAAAGTTTTGAGGAGTAACCAAAGCTGATAAAGTAACTAGAGTCTATAGGACTCAAATCTTACAATAGACACCACTACATGGGCAGAAATTAACACCATCCTGTTGAATAAAACAACTGGTATGGTTAAACATAGTGAGTAGTAACAGGACAGCGCAGGCCCAGCTGTTCCCTAGCAGTTACTAAGAGGGTTGTCAGCCTCGTCGGTCCTTATCCATGTTGACTTATATGTAATCTTGGTTCAACTGTTAGCTTTAGTAAAATCATCCGTTTTACAGACCTGTCCTGTGTAGCTTTACTTGGGGTTTCCAGACGATATCCAGCAGTCTGCACTGACGATCGATCTCTTCCTCGTAGTCGAGGAGAGTTTTTTCAAAGGCTCCAACTATTTCTTCAGCAGCTGCAGTTAGTCGCTCGTTGATAAACCGTCTCAGATACTGAACTGAAGACATTGTCAATTTGTTAAAACCGAAATGTGACATCGCCACTGTTTTCAACAGATTCCACACACTCCACTCCAC
>NW_018132510.1:0-859 GCF_001952655.1 Monopterus albus
TTTTTTTTACCTTATGCCCTTTTCCTGTTTAAAAAGCCAGTTACAGGTACACCAACTGAATCTTCCTTGGTCAGAATGAGTAAGATGACTCTCTTGAGACTAAATCCAGTCTCTTTTATCACTACACCAAAAGGTCCAGTTGTTTCAAATGTGGCTCTTTACAGCTGTAATTGTGCACTGTAATGTAGCCCTTGAGCTGCTTAGAGTTTTACATAAACAAGATTCATTCTGTTTTTCCACTGTTTCCAGAGGTGACCAAACAGTGTTCGATCAACAACGGTGGCTGTTCCCATTTCTGCGTGTTGCAGATGGATCAACCTGTTTGTCAGTGTGCAACAGGTTACAGACTTGGGGCAAACAAGAAAAGCTGTGAAGCAACAGGTGAAGTAACACAATAAACCACGCATACCATTCATTCATGGTTGTTAAACCTAATTTGGATAGCATATTTTAATATAATTTAGTTTTGCAACACAGCCCTAATTGCTTTCTTATTACAATGTATTAAACGCACTACAACAAATGCTGAATGAACACAACGTACATATAATCTGTGCCATATCCACACAAATGGAAACAGTCCTAGAACACTGGAGCCCTACTGTACTAAACTGTTTTCATTACATTCACATTTGAGACCAGTACGACATGTTGTATTTCCCTAAGTGGAATCCTGGTGTCAGCCACTGTACACAAACATCCTCACCCACAGTCGTAAACCAGAACTTACGATATACAAGCTGCTTCTTAAAGAGATGCAACAGAATGCTGAACTCATCATGTTACAGCTCCCAACCCTTTGGTAGCCATTAAGGAATCACAGACTGGCTCATAAACTGTCTGCTGCTGTTTACAGTTG
>NW_018132511.1:0-859 GCF_001952655.1 Monopterus albus
TATTATTATTATTTTCAAATCTAGCTGCTTGTTAATTGACAGAACATGTTGTTGGTGTTAATGGCTCAGGTCTAATTATTCTCAGGTACATTCTAATCAGGTCTACAGTATATTCTAACCTGTGTTCAGGTCCCTGTTGGGAATCTGTATAATGAATTTATGTATGTTGGGTCTGGGTAGGTTTTCTCCAGTTTTGTATGGAGTCCAACATCTGGGACCTGTGAAGACCTCTATTCTCAAAGCACCCGATTGTTTGTATTATATTGTCTTCTTTCCAGCATTATTAACATTTCAGTTTATCTCCTCTGCTTCACTGTACATTACTCTGGGGTATAAAGGCTGTTTTAAATGAGACTCCTTTAAGAAAGGCTTAAATCAACCTTAAATTATCCAAGCTCTTGCTACACGGTTTCAAGGTTGGTGAATAACATTTATGGCTGTTTTCCCTTAAGGATCTAAGTTCAAGAAAAAATGCTGTTTAATGTACAAGAGCAAACTGGATTTTGTATAATTTTTTATGCTGTTTTCAGTGGTGAGGAACAGACGCATAGCAGGAAGCAGAAAAAAGCCTGGGAGCAGATTTGAACTCATCATGGTAGTACATGGCACACATGATACGCTGATCAGAAAACAGTTCGGTACGGTGACGGCTTTACATCTGCCTGTGCGTTGTGTGTTTGTATGAGTTAAGAGGGCACTGTTACCACAGATCTACAGTGTACAATACCACGACAGCCTGCTGCTGTTGCATCACCCAAGGTGGAATGCAAATGAATTCACATGTAAACAAAAACACAAAACGAGTAGCAGATAACCACACAATCACACACAGGGGCCAGAAAAATACTTGAAAACACTT
>NW_018132512.1:0-859 GCF_001952655.1 Monopterus albus
TTTATCTGCATGTGTCCCTGTAAAATAAACAAAGCAAATAAAGATGTGTGTTTTACTGTAGGTAAGATATAAAAATGCTGAAAATGAAAATAAGTCAAACAATAAAAATGCCATGCAGCTTTATGACAACTAATTTATCTTCATGCCACTGAATTTTCAGGGATGGCTTTCACCTCAAGGCAAATTTGCATTCACGTACAAAACGGAGGAGATTGTGATAACTGATGCTGTGACTGTTGTGGCGAAGCCCGTGACGAAGGACCCAGAAGAGAACCCAGACTTCCACAGTACTTCACCCCCACTCATTCAGTGCCAGACCTCCTATGTTGGCTTACCTGTGATGCATGAGGCACCCCCTCCTGTAACTATGCCCTGTCCAGGGAACACTTCTTACACTCAGCTCCCTTGCTCCATCTTGGGCTTCGACACTGGAGAAGTACAAGTTGTGCCTTCTGCTCTGTGCCCCAAAGATTTCTTAGAGATCGACAGTGCTGACTCTGGCTATAACTGTGAGAGATTGCCTGAAAGCCCAGAGTGCAGTTTATCAAATAGCTCTGTTGATGACAGTTCACCACCATGTCATAGTAATGATTACTGCCGTCTTAACAAAACAGCAGAAGGTGTTTTTCCTGTTTTAGTGTCCACAGGATGCAGCCCATATGTCCCATTTGATTTCCAGCAATGGGATGACAGATACAAATAAGAAATGATCCTATCAGTTGGTTTAGACCAAGAGAATTTCAAAAGACTGGTGACACTGATCACAGTGGCTCTATATTACATTGCAGGAGAAGGTCAACATCAGATTTAATGGCAACATGTTTTGACACAAACTTACTGTATGCTCTTATGTGTTCTA
>NW_018132513.1:0-859 GCF_001952655.1 Monopterus albus
TTTTTTTTTTACTGGCTCCTATCACAGGAATGAAAAACTGCAAAACTGCAAAAATAAAACCCAACACGCAATGACTCTTTCATGTTTTTGACAGTAATCTATTATACATCATAACTCTTTAGAAACTCTCTTGCAACTTTTGCAATCATAAGAGCTGATTGCAAAAAGCCACTCCCTGAAGATGTTGACTTTTTCCTTGCAGAACATTCTTAACTTCACACAGAAAAACAGAATGACAAATCCTTGCAAATTAACAATTACTAGGCCCTATCACATTTGCCAGTGGCATTACATTGTGAATGTTCAGCTAGTGTGCATAGTTTGCACAGTCAAGCGATATGTTTCAAAATCAGCTTTTGGATCATTCATGTCAGAGACGCGGCAAATAATCTTGGATCACCTTCAAGAGAAGATAAGTCAGACCAGGACCTCCCCACTTCCATCTTAATTCCATCTGAACTATTTGAAATAGATCCCTTAAGATTGTATGTGAGCCAAGTATGCTATCTTCATTGCGACATCTATTTTTAAAGTTCTTCAAAGTCTTCTATGAGGCTGCATGCCTGAGGGACAGCTCACTACAGACTGCATGACCCACATATTCTCTGTTGCCATATTCACTTTAGTCTTATGCTCAATCTCTTTCAATTTACCTGGGCCTATCTGCTCATTTACAGGCTGCTATCTCGCAGCCCATCAATCAATCTGTTTTGTGCCATACAGTTTCTCTGTGTTAATGTATTTTCTCAGGGCTCTCCTACTATGTTCCCTTAGTGGGTGAGACAATGGGAATGCTAAGAGGAAAAACTACCAGGTTCAAAACAGTAATATGGCATTTTAGTATGACATCTTTCTTCCC
>NW_018132514.1:0-859 GCF_001952655.1 Monopterus albus
CATCTAAAAATAGTGGAGGACTAGTCAGCAGTCATCCTGATAATATTATTTCTTGACCATTAGAACTTAGTGCCGCCATTTGGAAGGATGCTGATCTCATTAGTATAAATGAATGGGCACTTGTCACTCATTATGTGCTCGAAGTGCTCGGTAGCGCAGCTGCGCACTTTGGTAAGAAAGAGTCTCACATACAGTCGGCAGTCTTTGCACCAATCACAATGATAAATAATATTTTAAAAAAAATCATATATCCAAATTATGATACGGATCAGCACCAGAGTCTAATCAGTTGTTCCGTAGGCCATACACTGCCTCTCCAAAGATTCCATCAATATTCATTTATTACGTTTTGAGTTATGATGTTAAAAATCAAACCAACAAACATTGGCAAACACATAACTCCCGCCTTTGGTGGAGATAACCATTTACACAGAATGTCAGATTACAATGTTTTCTAACAAGCAGATAAAAGCAAAACCCCTGAATAGTCCACTTAATAAAAAATATAAGATTTTAAACAGGTGAGATGAATTATGGTCAACTTAATATTTTAATCAACTCATCATAACTGAATAACATCACATTTTTCCACTTACACTAACAGTACTGGTACACCAACTTTTTAATTGTAAATTTTGAGTTAGAGCCATGTTTATTTCTAGTGCTCATGAAGGTGGAGGGCTTTATTCTTTTCATGTATCTCTCACCCATGAATGTTGACACAGTAATTATGTGCATATTTGATAAATGACCTTGTGCCTCTCTTGTACGACTGACAGGATTGGCAATAGGACTTCAGCCAGCATTATCACAAACACTGGCACCCCACACCGATGTGTCCTCAATCCCATCCTCTACA
>NW_018132515.1:0-859 GCF_001952655.1 Monopterus albus
GAACTTCTTCAGAGAGTCACTTGTTACAGACTTTCGGCTGCCCTATTGCTGAGGCATCTGATTGGACCCAGGTGCCTGATACTGAGCCGGAGGTGTATATGGTAGTACATTAGTAGCCTGAGCAGGATAT
Organism: Monopterus albus; assembly: GCF_001952655.1. Classification (NCBI taxonomy): domain Eukaryota; kingdom Metazoa; phylum Chordata; class Actinopteri; order Synbranchiformes; family Synbranchidae; genus Monopterus; species Monopterus albus. The sequence continues at coordinate 131 of NW_018132515.1, forward strand.
GATCCTGCTTGTCCTGGCTCCTGCTGATAGAGAACTGGGCAGTTACGCGCCCAGTGTCCTCTCTTGTGACAAATTAGACATCTGTCATCTCTCACAAAAGTTCTCCTGTTTCCCCTGGACCCTCGACCACGTGCTCGTGATCTGCCACGATTCTGAAAGCCACTACTCATGGGTTGTGAGTTCCATGAATAAGACTGTGGCTGTCCAGGTACAGGTGTCTGTGCGTTGTGTACAAAAGCAGAGGGCTGTGCATACTGCTGTGTAGTACCGGCATATAACTGATTATCTGCAGCTTTATTTCTGTTAACTTTATCTCTCATCTCTTTAAGTTGTGCTTTTGTCAGCTGTGCTTGTAAAGATGAGGGTTCCCTTTCATCTTTTTCTCCATCTTCTTTATCATTATCAATATACTGAATGACATGGGCTGACCACTGCTCAACAGGAAAGGCATTGAGTCCAATGACTTGCTGTAATTATGCCAAAGTTCATGTACTCTGATGAGATACTGGCTTCCTGTCTCCCCCGTCTGTGGAGGAATATGAGACAGCTTGACACTCTGAGCTCGTAGTGGATATTTCATCCTGCTCACAGGCCAGAGCATATGTATTACAGCGTGAAGTGGGACTGAATCACCGTCTCTATCTGTGTTCTAAATCTATCAGTTGTACCTCCTGGAAATGAGGTTGTGTGCAAAACTTCTAGCCACCAGGGGCACTATGCCCTGTGTTG
>NW_018132516.1:0-859 GCF_001952655.1 Monopterus albus
TGACATTATGTCACAGTGAAACCTTTTTCCTTGATCAGTTCTCAGAATTGAATAATGGTTTTTCCTTTTGGTCTCAAGGTAAATGCAACAGAGGCTTTTCTGTGGTGCCAAAAATACAGCGTTTCTCTGTTTAAAACTTCACATGGAGGTCAGATTCCAATTTCTAACATAATGAATCCAAACCAAGAGATGTGGATTTCACAAATGACTGTTAAATCTTTTGCCACAGCGTGCCTGTTTCAGTAACCTACAGGTGTGCTGGTTGCTTTACCTCGTACTCCTGAGCTGTGACGACTCCCTCGGCAATCAGTTTTTCAGCAAACTTCTGCAGGACCTTCTTCTGTTTCTGGACCCGCTTGTACATCAGTGGCTGGGTGAACATGGGCTCATCCATCTCATTATGGCCGTTACGTCTGTAACACACCTGAGTGTGGAGAGGCAAAAGTTCAGGGATGCTTTCCTGAGGACAGAAACATATGGAAGCATAGTCACATATGCTCAGCTTGCGAGACCTGTCAGGCCTTTGTAGCACTGTATTTAATTTCTGCAGCTCATCTAGGAAGCTGCACCTCACACACCGCTCAGTATTTTATATTATCAATGTCTCAAACAACTAAGTGTAATGTGAATGTGGTCGTCCTCGGTGGTGACTCCTTCAAATTCAGATGTACAGTGCTTGAGCTCTTTCAGCTCACGCTTTGGGGTTTCCAGTGCGTAACTTTACTTTCTTCCTTCAGTCTCACAACTTTGTTTTTACTCATAGCAGGAAGTAGCTGTAAAAGCTCTAAACCGCCACTGTCCACTAGCTACTCAGCAGCAGAGACCAGCTGAGGAGCACAGTGGAGCATTTAGCAGCTCC
>NW_018132517.1:0-858 GCF_001952655.1 Monopterus albus
AAAAAAAAAAAAAAAATCCTGTGACATCTTTTTTGCAATTGTACCGAAAGTGGCTTACTATTGAAGTCTGATAGCTTTTTTTTCTAGTGACTAGGCGCGTACTGTGGGGTAGCGCGTGATGTGACGTGTAAGTGACGAGTTGGCAGTGTCGTTCACTGTATAGATGTCAATGCTGTGCTATTTAAAACAAATCTGTAGAGCTAAACTAGGTGGTGTAAACAAGGTCAGTTGTCTTTGTGAGTATTGGCATCTGTGATATCCTCCGCTTCCTTGGTGTTAGTTACAGATCATATTGTCATTAAGACTTTACCACATTTGGCCATGTAAGACAGAATTGGGTGAAATGGCATGAGTGGACATGAATTCAAAAACCTTTAGATGAAGCTTAAAGTGATGCTGGTAATGGTTGCACCTTCTGGTGGATGCCCTCTAAACACATCTTCTGTAACCTGAAGGTAATGACTTCCTTTTTGAAATGATTTTGTTATCATATTCATCTCTGCCACTTAATTGGTCTGAGCTAGGTTGCAGGATGAGAACGAGTAACCCTTCAAATGTAACAGACTAGAGGAAATGTGAAGTTAACAGAACAGTTTTAATGTGGTTTCAGAAACCCTTTCAGTTTCTCAAGGCTGTAATGATAAGAATGCATAAGTGAAATTAAAGGCTAACCACCAAATGGTGCAGCATCACTTGTGTAAATTTACCCACTGGTCTTCAGATAAAAAGCGGTAGGTTATGGTCTGGCTGAGGGTTTATATGCACTAAGCTGCTTGTTTTGCTCAGGACAAAACAGGTCACTCTAAAGATGAACAAACAGTTTTCGATGAGAAGCAGGGAGACAGGGACGGCAGCTCT
>NW_018132518.1:0-858 GCF_001952655.1 Monopterus albus
CATGCTCCATAACCAAAGGTGTGACAAACTGATGATCACGTCCAAGGAGAGAGCAATGGACGACATGTGGCAGGAAACAGGGATTCTGAAAAATAAGGTTCAGGAGCTAACTAACAGCTTGGAGGATGATCAGCGCACTACTGCTGAATTGCAACATGCAAACAATCTTCTGCAACAAGATGGTGACCTCATCAGAAAGGATCGCCAACTTGAGAGAAACACAGAGGAACAGAACATGAAAATCATTCACACACAGAGCAAGAAAATACAGGCACTTCAAGCTGAAAATGGATTTCTCCAAAAAGAAAGAGAGGGCCTGTACGATAAAATTGAAGATCTTAAAAAACACACACAGGGCAAAGAACAGGAAATTAAAGATCTCCTCAAAGTCAAGCTCTACCTGTATGATGCAGTTCAGCTTTTGAAGATAAACCTAAAGGCCAAAGAAAATGACTATGAAATCATGGACAACCGCTATAGGTATAAATATTGCAACCTGATCACGGACCTGCGGTCAAGAATAGTGGAGTTGCGGCTGACAAAAGCAATTCTGGAAGAAAAAGTTAAGGAGCTAATTAAGAGATTGGAGGATGCTCAGTGCACCACTGCTAAATTGCAACATGAAGAAAATCTTCTGCAACAAGATTTTGGAAGTCTACTGACAGACCTGAGGACGGTTGAACTTGAAAAGGTAAGCCTGAGTCGGGAAAACAAGAACCTGAAAGAGGACCTCCAAGACGCCACGGACGAATATTTAATAGTAACGGAGGCACACAGAGATGCAATGCAAGCAGCCACATGCATGCAGCACAACTATAATGTTGTGACACTAGAAAATGTATCTGTGACTCAACAAAA
>NW_018132519.1:0-858 GCF_001952655.1 Monopterus albus
CATTTTGATGAATTGCCTGTATGACTTTAATGATACTAAATATACTGTTTCTATTTCTTTGTAGAACAAGGGTAACCCACTGCAGGGAGTCAGCTAGGCTTTAACCACCCCTCCAGCCCCCTCCACAGCACTTTGAGCGGTAATGGTGATGCATGGTAGATTTGTTCACAATAGTGAGTTGACTGATAGTGTAAATCTGACTTGTAGTGTCTTATTTTAAGCACATTTGGTGTTTGTCTTGTAGGGCATAGCATAAGCACCTCCCCGCAGCGAGCCCTTTTTCCTTTTCCCAGTAGAAATGATTAATCTTTAATCGTATCTCAATAGGGTTACTCAACCCGTTGATATTTGATGTCTATTTTGAAAAAATGTGTATTCTTGTGAACCCAATGCACACTTCTTGCACTTGCAGAATTTGGCCATTGTTGCAATTTGTAGTTGAAACCCAGTCACTACCTAACATGGGTTGCATTACATTTGCTACACCGTTGGAGAAGGTCTTCATCTTTTTAATGAGATGGAATATAAGAGTCAGTCTGCCTCCCCGTACCAATAATTTTGTATGGTAGCTGATAAATAATGAATTAAATTACATCTACTGTGTCATGTGTTTAAAATGACCTTTCTTATTTTGGAAATGCACATGTTTTTCCTAGAGCTTTGTGATGGCCACAGGCATTTAATAATAACAGATTATTCAGTGACGCAAACATAACAGGCAACATTTAAAAATCCATCTATTGCATTGTTGACTCAGTATAGTAAAAAGGAAAACACATCATACATAAAAGTGTTTTGTAAATTTGTCTGCGTAAGTGTGTGTCTGTGAGCATCGCCACAAAATAAAATCAAATAATT
>NW_018132520.1:0-858 GCF_001952655.1 Monopterus albus
AAAATTTGATTTGATTTGAATTTGATAACGTGTCAGGCTGTACATTTATTTGTTTGTATGTCCAAACAAAAACTAGATTACCAGGAGCTGACACACTGGGCCTAAATCACTGGCTCCCTCTTGGTTCCTGCAGCGTAACGTCGCCGCAGCCTCAGCCAGTGTTGTCTCTGATTTCAACATTCACAGTGTTTTCATATCCACCCAGCAACGCTCACAGCCACCACCACGTGGAGACGACAGGGTCATTTAACAGCTGTCCAGCTGTTAATCGGTTTTCTTGAGTCTGCTCACAGCACTAGTTTTGACTTTTGTATAGAGCCTCGCAGAATGAGTGTAAAGAGCCGTAATCTGTCATGGACTGTTAACAAAGTTACGTTGGGTGGTGTTATGGCCTTAATGTGAAGAAAACAACCTGGTTAATAAGTGCAGTGTACGAAAACACAACAAACAAAACTGTAATGACCTCACAGTTATGTGAGCATTTCTGCACAGTCTAACTGACCAATGGCAGCAGCTTCACTCATTCTAGGTCCACAGTTCATCGGGAGGTCTGCCTTCCGTCACAGCTACTTTCTGAGCCAGAGATGGGAAACGTTCGGACTGCCACAGGCGGCCGAGGGCCTGGAAGGAGGCTGAAAACAAAGCTTCCTTAACACAGTTCTCCCTCGGCTCATTCTGCTAACAAGCTCACATTCCCTTCTCTCTTCCCTTCGCCTAATTTCTGTTTTGCAAAGGAGTTCTGGCACACATCGGAGCCACCCACGCCACTGGCATCACCGCACCTCCAAACTCCACAGCTCCTATTGTACAGTGGAGGTGAAGACACAGATGGAGGGAGGAAAGAGGGGGAAATAAGGC
>NW_018132521.1:0-858 GCF_001952655.1 Monopterus albus
CTAACCACCAAACCTAGTGGGGCTAGGCTGTGGGTTTATATTAATAACATTGTTAACAGCAAAAATAAATAGGTCTTACAAGACTTTTAAAGCTGGGGGATTAGTGTTTACAGTCAGAGGTCATTCTCTCAAAAACCTACTGGCTGACTCTCACATACCTTCAGTTAAAACTATAGGTTTGTTTACAGGCAGTGTGGCATGTGTCAACATAATAACACAAACTTTGTATATTTCATAATGTTTTACAGATGCACACATCTACAATCCAAGCTAGTGGTGATCTTGAAATGTGTAACATTGCCACATAGAAGGCTGTTTGGGTGCCCACTGTTTCCCAGTTAAAGCCATCTGATGGCAGAGGGATCCAGAGACAACCTGGGTGCCCATGATAATCCATGGATGATCCATGGTGCAATGGATTTCACTGACAAGCCTCTACTGGAATACTGCATCATAGGATTAAACTGGAATGTGTCATAGAATTACTACCAAGCCAAATATTCCCTTTCCCATCTAAGGACCCTTTACATACTGAGCAGTGAAGTGGACTTTTTAATAGTGAGAAGTGTACACTAAAGTGGCTAAGAAGGTTGTTATTATGGCACTAATCACAAACTATTCTTGGAAACAGATGCTGTGGAATAAAACTGTGTTGTTTCCAAAACTTATACTACTGAGCATTTCATCTGAACACATGACTACATACAGGTGTCTAGACTCACCGAGGAACTTAGGTTGTGGGGTTGAGGTTAGTGAGGTCTTCTCCCTTCTGACTCCCTGGTTCCCTCGAGGCCACGGCCCTCCACTGAGGGTCGTGCACAGAAGGGGAGAAGTCATCATATGGCTCAGCAATCTTTT
>NW_018132522.1:0-858 GCF_001952655.1 Monopterus albus
ATAGAGGCCATCACAGACAGGTAAAAGCCCCCCCCAATCCTCCTATATATTACAGCATGTCTTTATAGTTGGTCTGTGTCTCTTAATGGAAGCCTTGGATCTCTCTGTGATTGTTTTGTCTCTTTGTGGTGGTTTTGCATCTCATGTGGTAGTTCTGCGTCTCTTTGTAGTCCCTCTGTGTCTGCTTAGCTTCATTCTCTGTCATTTAGTAGTTGTTTTGGGTCTCTTTGTGGTCATTTTGAGTGTTTATGGTTGTTTGTCATCTATTTGTAGTCTTTTAACTTTCAAACAAGAAATATTAACAGTCACTTCATACAGAGCCTCTGGCCCAGGGCCCCTGACCTCTTGATCCCTGTAGGAACATTCACTAATCCATCACGGAGGCCATAAACTCATGTTGTTAGGTAGTTGGAATTTTTTTCCTTTACATGTTTTCGGTGTATTAGTCCTGAAGGCCCCATAAGCTATAACTGTAAGGGACACGACAACGTTTGAATTTTTTTCTCCTGCAACATTTGCCTTTCTGACAGATAGAGACGCTTGCGGATCCATATGTGCTTTTACCATTGTGTGTGTGAGCCACGTGCTCATTGACTTTTCTCTGGGGCTCATTCAGCTCCAACATGTCTCTCTCTGGCTCCTCTACAGCATCACTTCTGTCTCGCAAAGACGCTGCTTGGCCTGAACCCGCACAGTTATGAGCAGGAGAATGGGAGTCCAGAGAGATGTCCTGCAGAAGGAAGGAAATGACGGGGAATTAGCCAGGGATATTAGTTCACATATCCCACACACTCACAACATCCAGGCTCGGTGCCTCTCTGGCAGTTTATCCATATCTGATATCTGTCAGAGTATCCA
>NW_018132523.1:0-858 GCF_001952655.1 Monopterus albus
GCCATGTTGACATCACTTTTCCTGATGACTCTGTGCAACTCCAAAAGCAGCGTTCAGATAGATGTTACAAACCACATCCTCAGGCATGGACCTGCCTCTTGATTCTTCAGCTGAGGTGTGGTGGGGACTTGTGATTGTACCTGAAAAAACAGATTTGTGGGACACCTTCAAGCAATGGCTTCCATGGATTTCCATCCTCCACAAATACACAGAACTATTCTCTATACGGGGACGAGGACTATGATGCTGCGTAGGATGGCTTCCTTCAGGGAATAGAGACATCCCAGAGGACAACCACAGTTGACATTCAACAATTGTACATTGGGCCTCAGGGAGTGGCAGCTTTAGCTGCACTGCCCATTGAAGTTCAGGATTTGTATGCCATGTCTGAAAATTAATTCAGCTCCTCATATCACTTTGTTAGTGGGTGAGGGAGGTGAAGCTAAGAATCTTGGTCCCATGGTGCATAGTTTTACAAAAGCTACTGATTAGATGCCCACACAGAGTAAGCATCTTCAGTATTCACCTTCAACTCAGTGTTAATCTATTAAGCATTCCTCACAGTGTCATTAACATTGGAAAAGTGTTTTCTTCCCAGGAGTCATGGCAGAGAGAACATAGATCATCCGCTCACTCAGACATTGTTAGATAGTCTGCCCACTTCTCTCTGGACCTCTGGACCTATAGATGTGGGACTTCTCCATGTGGAGCCTATCATCATACCCCTACGTGCTTGGGTGGTACCAGTGTACAGAACTCAGTATTTTCTGAAGCCTGATCAAATTAGTGGTATCCAAAACACAATTAAAGGGCTTTTGCAAGCGGGACTTTTAATTCCTACCTCTTCTCCTTGGAACA
>NW_018132524.1:0-857 GCF_001952655.1 Monopterus albus
AGTTGTTAAACCTCATATAATTAACTAAAAATTAGTAATTATTAAATATTCGCCCTCTTCTGTGGTGGAGTTCCAGCACTGGTGATCCAGCTGTCCAGTGGTCCTTAGTAAATGATAATCACTGGAGATGTCATCTCTAGGTCACGAAGTTTCATTTCTCATAAATCTGATCCTTTTCCTGCTCTTTATACTTTCTCAGCTGTACATAGAAAAGATAAAGACACAAGGGACAGAAATGGATGAGTGCCAGAAAGCTGAACTCCACCAAGTCCTTTCTCACTTTATTTTTTTGATGACATGCTCACAATGACATGCCAAGCTCACCACGTTGTGTTTACATGCAGCCCTTTGCTCTAAAACCATGTACAACTAAAACTTATTCAACAGCCATTACTTTATATAGACAGAATTCAGCCAAGTATATTTGCAGCTTAAACACTTCAAGCATTGATTTTCACACAAACCAGAATTAATAATTACGACAGATAATAAAAACCAAAGAAAAGCATGTAGGCTATACAAAGATGCCTGCTGCTGTAGCAGCCATCATAGCCAATACAGCAGCCATCCTAGCCAAAACCCTGATCTGATCTGTTCGGCAGTTCTAAATAAATGACGAGAAGCCAGCGTTGCATCGTGATCATTGTAAAGGACACGCCTAAGTGCTACCCAGAGTTGTGCGGTGTATGGGGCCTGGAGTAGTCACTAAACCAAAAACAGCATAGGTGCTAGCGCCCTGCTAGCTAGCTTAGCTGCTCAGTATGGTTAGTCTCTCTCTTCCACGCCGGGGGTCATTACAATATGTACAGTACACTACAGTAACGTTAACATGTCTAACCTTCATAAAATATACTAAC
>NW_018132525.1:146-857 GCF_001952655.1 Monopterus albus
CCTGTCTTCACTTCTCGTGCTTCCAACAAAAGAATTGGGTTAATTTCTAACACTATGATCAACTAAATTGGAGGAATGCATAAATGTAAAACATGCAACTGACAACAAAACAACAAAGTATTTCATAATACTATTTCAAACTCACTGTTTTAGCTCAAATTAGATTAGATTCACGTCCTTATCATTACCCATGTACCAGTACAAGGCACTGAAAATGCAGTTCAACAACAGTTTAAAGCTACTACTTTTCCATTTTACAAATTTAGAACACTGTTTAAATTTACATCCTATTCTACTGCCTTAAGCTCAACTCTCTCCCTCCTCTGTGTCTCTGTGCATGTTTACGTCACAGACAGACAGAACTGCTCAGGGGGAGGGTAAGAGGCGGAGCACGCAGCTCTGAACAACACTCACTTCCAGTTTGTCTCTGATTCAACCAAAGTAACTTCTAGCACTTCCCCCCTTTAAAAACAACAGGTAGCAGACGCAGCACTAAGCACATTAAAGCAACAAGCTACTCTTCCCTCATGAATTGACCACAGCAGCAAAAAAAACCCTACCATTTTAACCCTTGTGTTCTGTTAAGGATCTTAATAGTAGGTTATAACTACAAGTGCAATAGCCAATGTTCAACAATCATGTACTACTAATATTAAAAAATATTTATCCATACAAACAATTCAGTACCCACATGACCCTTTACTCTCCAGA
>NW_018132526.1:0-856 GCF_001952655.1 Monopterus albus
TGTCTGTGTGTGTGTCTGGGATTTCACACTGAGGTCACTAGCTCCTCCTAGTGGACTGTTCAGGAAACTCACTCACAAAGCTCACAAGTTGTTTGTGTCTGGGTCTTTTTTTGCCAGTTCCATCTACTGCTGCCTGTTGTAACCAACGTTTGATCCTTTCTCTCTCCTTTAGTTGAGAACATAGCTCACTGTGAGTTTGCCTATTTACGAGATCTCCTCATTAGGTGAGTGATTTTGTCTCCATATCAGAATGTCTTGGTTTTAAATTGTCTTTTTGTGCAGCCTGCTGCACATGCATCACTGTGCACAGTGGAGCTAAACCATCCAAGTGACCACATTTGGATGGAGTGGGACATAAAATGTTATTGTAAAGTGTGCAGGCTTATCATTCTCTTCTACTGGGTTTTTATGTTTGTGTATATGTGTTTTTGTTTCAGGACCCATATGCAAAACATTAAGGACATCACCAGCAGCATCCACTATGAAATGTATCGTGTGAGATGCCTCAATGAGAACAACACAGCGGTGGCTCATGCTAACGGTATCCCAGAGCGTCACCATGTCACTCATGAGATGTAGATGCCAGCTGCCCTGTCACAGCTGACCTCGAGTGGGTGTGTTTCATTTGCTACGAAACTTTCACTGACAACCTTCCCACCACTTCAGCCCTCCACTCCAGCCCCCATCGCACAGGTGGGACAGCAACTTAAAGGCCTGCCAGAGAGACTTTTTCCAGTCATTTTCGGTGGCTGTGAATGGACAGTTCATGTCAGTTAAACACTATTCTGTCACTATCACTGACAAAGAGAGTGAAGAGAACTTTGGTTCTTCATATTGTGCCTACAGCTTGTTTTTT
>NW_018132527.1:0-856 GCF_001952655.1 Monopterus albus
ACAAGTTATGATTTTACTCCTGCTGCTACAGTTTACTGTTCATCGAGGTGTTTTGCAAAGGGGGTCTTGGCAGTGTAGGAGAAGTCAGTAGAGTCATTGTTTCATCTGTAAATCTGTTCTTCACCTCTTGTTTCTTGTGTGACAGCGGTGCGTGCGGACCGCATGCGTGGGGGTAGGAATAAATTTGGCCCGATGTACAAGAGAGACAGGGCCTTGAAACAGCAGAAGAAGGCTTTGATACGATCCAATGGGTTTAAGCTTGAGAGCACAGCCCCTCCACCAGGCTCTCCTCTGCAGACTGATTACGGCTTCACCAGCAATCTGCACACCTTGCCCACCATTTCCAAAAGCATGCTCCCCTCCACCCCAAACTCCATCACACCTACAGACTACGAGGCTAGCCTCTATGGACCCCCATCCCTGGGCATGGCCATGCAGTCCCACATGCCCCTCACCACCCAGTACCAGTACACAGCCTTCCCTGGCAGGGCGATTAAAGCTGAGTGTCCTGACTACACCAGCTCCCCTGAGTCTCTGACAGGATATCCCTACCCAGACATGTACCCCTCGGCCTCACCGCAGCCACCCAGCCTGCCGCCGCTGGTGCTGGAGTTGCTGCGCTGCGATCCAGATGAACTAGCGGTGCAGAATAAAATCATCACTCACCTGCAGCAGGAGCAGGGCAGCCGGGGCCGGCTGGACAAGCCCAGCACCTTCAGCCTCATGTGTCGCATGGCAGACCAGACCCTGTTCTCCATAGTGGAGTGGGCTCGGAGCTGCATCTTCTTCAAGGAGCTCAGGGTGAGTACCGAGTTCATGATCCCATCCTCATGCTCACACAAGCACACGTACACAC
>NW_018132528.1:0-856 GCF_001952655.1 Monopterus albus
TTCAGAAAATGCATTTCTCTAGTTTTACATTTTGTGCTGCTCATCTCAACTTTGAGTTTTATTGACAGGTGGTTAACATTATTTAGACTGCCACTAAAAACTCTTTCTGTTGAAAGCTGAATCCAACTGTATTCATTAAGAGATTTGAATGAATTTGATAAGAAGATAAGGTACTGGATTCAGATTTGATAAAATGCAATCAAACTACAACCAGTCCTCACCGGTATCACCACGGTCCAATAGCACCAGAGATCCAGTGCTGCCCTCCAAGAGTCCACTTAGACACTCCAAGGTCTCTGCTGCTGCCAGGTTGATCTCATCCAGCAGGATCCAGTGGCCACTCTTCACTGCCTGAGCTAATGTGCCCTAAAGAGGAGCGCACATGGGTCACAACAGCTACACCAAAGACATACAGTACAGACATGAAACCTACGTCATACATTACAGTACATGAAGGTGTGTGATAGCTAGCATGCAGATGGTAGAGCACCCACAATTTTGGCACCTGTATTTGACTTAGACTTAGTCTTAGTCTTTTTATAAAATATTAGTTTTAGTTAGTTAAATAATTGCAAATATTTTAGCCTAACGTTGTTCAGGGACAGTTTAATTTGGCTCTTGTCCTGTATTTCTAATATTTATAGCCTGTGTTCTGAGGTTGCCACCTTTGTTACGATGGGAAAACTTTTGTTTTTTTTATGCACCTTCCTGTCTAATTTTCAGTGAACTGTTACGAATTTTAGTTCATAAACCTATTTCCTCTAAGAAGAGGCAACATCAGAAGACAAAAACTATTTCTGAATGTAAGATGCTTATTATTAAGAACAGTGCAACAGGTAAACCAACTTTTGAATAA
>NW_018132529.1:0-856 GCF_001952655.1 Monopterus albus
GTCGCCTCACACCAACAAAGCAAACAAAATGGGTAAAACCTACCAGCTCCAGGTTTTCGGGATTGCAGGTGAAATGAAGACGATCGACCTGTGCACCACCGAGGAGGAGATGCAGAAAATCACCGTGTTGCAGCTGAGGAAAAAAGTAACTGAGAAGTTTCCCATAGGTAGGCAAATACTACTGAAAACAAATTAAAAGAAAAACTAGTGTCAGGTTTGAGCCACCTGGCACACTGACATAAGATAGAAAATTAAATGATGCCATATATACGAAATGGTTCCAAACATATATACTGTATATGTGTCTGTGTGTGTATAGGCTTATACGTTTTGACATATAGCTAAGTAGCTGTAGACATAAAAACTAAATGTCTGAATGAATCCAAAAAGGATAGCTTTGTCCTTTGAATTTAATATTGCCTGTCACTTCTTCCAATAATATTCTTTCCTTGAAACGTAAGTGGCCATGAACTATTTTACAAAGTGATGCCTCCAACTTTCACTAGGCTTAAATTATTGTGGTTCGTTGCATTCAGTGTGGAAAAGAGACAATAGGCTTGCAGTATAGTTGTAGTAGAGAACTGATTGCAGTCTCGGCTGCAAGGTAAATGATAAGTGATATGAATTATATCCATCAAAGATAAATGACTTGATTAATTATCTCTCATCTCTCCGCTGTGTGTGTAGAACAGACTGAGGTGCAGATGATCTTCACGGACAAGATGCTGGACAATGACTCCGCTCTACTGTCTTCATATGGAATTAAGAACTTTTCTGCCATCCAGCTGGTTATGACGCTTCGTGGAGGAGGGTCTGATTAGAGAGACAACATCTCAGCTTCTACTGCTTCATGCCA
>NW_018132530.1:0-856 GCF_001952655.1 Monopterus albus
TTTTTTTTTTGCTGAACTAAACAAATTTTTTCTATTAACAATGGATTAAATAACTATATGCAATGCCAAAGGGGTTGCTTATAGCAACAAATCCACTGAGAATCATCAGCTCACTCTGCAGCTCCTGTGAAGACGTATGGAGCATTTTAGTGTCTTTTAGTTCATTGTTTCAGTTTTACATTCTACAACTTCACTGGTTTGATTTACGCACACAACTGTCATCAGCTGTGTTTTCAAACAATTGGTTTCAGCAGCAAAGGTCTAAAAACCTGCTGCAGGCTGCCTGTGCAGCACGAAACAGCACACTACCAATATTAGCGACTTGCTAAAAATAGACGGTGCAGCTAAAGATGCAAATATTTTGCTCTGCTGCTAGCCTTCATTGGGTGATGAGAAACACAAATTAATGCTAATGTTGCTGGATGTGTTAATAGGTAGCTGTTTGCCATATTAGTCTTACAAGGTCCTGTATGTCAGCATTGTTTTTACACCTTGGTCCACTGCCCCCAAGTTGCCAAAAATCAGTTATTGTTGCACAAATCTTTAATTGTGATGAACCAAGAAGGTGGGCCATTAAGTCAAAAGTGCTGCCATGGCTTATTACAATGACTCCAGCACCTTTGGAATAATACAGCATTCCACTTAACTATGAGTTGCAGATGGAATCATAAATTCAAAATATCTCATTTGTTTTTGATAATGCTTGACATGGAGGCAGCCAAAGAACACAATAACACAAGGGAACATACATGGGGGGCAATGGGAGGTTGCGGTTGAGCTGATAGTTGGTGATCACTAAAGGAGACTTCAGTCTTATTAGTTACACTATATGGACAAAAATATTGGAACACCTTAC
>NW_018132531.1:0-856 GCF_001952655.1 Monopterus albus
TTGATATCAATAAGGAACGTAAAATTCCTGTTTTATAAGTGAATTTCTGCTACATAGTAGCAGTTGTCTCCCCAAATTTCCCATTTCCTTTTTAATTTTCCTCCGGCTGGAAAATAAGCAGAGAGTCATCTCACCCAAAACAGATGCTCTTTGAGACATTCCATATGTGATAACGGCACAGAGACAGCCCCAGTTTATTATTTTTCATGAAATGTGTGGGGTGGTTAACTGTACAACAGGCTGATTAAAACGCAATCCGCAGGCGTATCACGGCTGATCATTTAGGATTGGCTGTGAAAATTCGTTGTGGATTTGACGTGCCTTGTACAGCAGTGTATGGTTTCCAGGTGGAACAGATAGATTAGAGGGAACTGTGAAGAGAGTCTTAGAGTGGCCGACTGTTCTTGTGAGATAAAACGGTGTTATTCGGCTGGGAATTAACCCTCGTGACCTGTGCGCATCAGCAATTAGGCTGATGTAGAAGTTTCACAGCGTCAGCCGTTGGCACTGGGCCCAGAGCCTCTCATGACGGACAAGCGTCACGTGTGGCATATTATTTTTGCATTATGGCTGATTGTGATGTTGTTCAGGTTTGGAAGAAGTGCCCATCTGGCACACTAGGTGCTATTTTGTACCAGCTGATAAACAAATGGCTCACCACATTGAGTTTAAACGAATATACTAATGAAACTAAAAGATTTTTGGCATGGTCTGAAAAAAATGATTGAAAAGGGAATGTTTGGTGCCTATGACGAGGCTCCCCCAGAACAGGGAGCTATAAGATTATTTGTCAAACAAGCGGTCCACGCAGTGACAACAGCACGGTTGTGCAATGATACAGCATCTTTGCTACAAA
>NW_018132532.1:0-856 GCF_001952655.1 Monopterus albus
TTTTTTTTGTTGTTGACCACTTGATTACAACTCAACATTGCCCACCACCGTTAAATCGTCACGAGGAAACGATGAGTGAAAAATGAACAAATTCCACCCAAACCGTATGACACGTGATCTGCAGTCATTTTGTGCACTGGCTTTTTCTCCACCTCATCTGGCCCAGCTTGATTGTGCCCATGATTACCTTCATTACTCACACCTGTTGTCTATTATCGCTGTGTGATCTGGCCTTTGTTATCACCCCACTTCTCTCACTCCCTTGTCAGTCTTTTGATCACCGTGCCGTCACGACATCGTGGATCTTTGCCTCTTATGTCCTTCGTGTTGGCTCTAATCTTTCCCAATGCCGCTTTGCCTTTGCTTCGTCTGGCTGTTTGTGATTCCTTTTCATCTCCCAGAGTATTTGTATTTGTGTGTGTTTTTGTTAACTTGCTCAGGAAAGAGTATCACCTTAACCTGTGTTAATCTGCAAATAAGAGTTACTTTACCTGAGCTCATGCCAAGTTCACTAAGTGCTTGCTCAAGGAGGGTTTGTTGAGTTTTTCTCTCTAAAATTGTCCTGAGATGACTGCTGTTGTGATTTGGTGTTGTATAAACTGAATGAAACTGAGATGAGTTGAGTTGAATGCTTACCAGTCCAGACAACAGAAGTGCAGTTTCTTCCCCCTATGTTTTGCTTTGGGAGATGGCTTGGGGCAGCCAAGTGTTCCAGGATGCATTGCTGTCAGTATTGGCAGCAGAGTTTGGGCCAGGCTCAGATCTATTATTTCATCTTACAGTTAATAAAGTATGTCACTTTAAAAATTCTTTTTTTCAGACGAGAAAGTATCAGTTTCAATTTAGAGTGTGTAGT
>NW_018132533.1:0-855 GCF_001952655.1 Monopterus albus
TTTTTTTTTCCAGTACAAGCAGTTCTAAGTATTAACATCATTATTTAACCCAGGTTAAATAATGTTCTTCCATCATATCAGGCCAAGTCAAAGATGCTGCCCCAGCACAGGATCAAGATGAGCTGGAGCCAGAAAGCAAGAGGAGGAGAAAAGCCGATGGTTAGTTTTTAAACTTGGGTATTAACCTGGTGGTTTTCACTGATTCCTCACATTAGATTTTGTGTGTTACCAGAGCTTTACTTTGGGGGTTTTGTCCAGCCTTAAAAACTTCTTTCCATCAAGAAGCCTACCCTGGAAGCCTTTTGTAAGCCAAACCAAACAAATGCTATAAATGACTCAGTGTAGCATGTAAAATATAAACCTGTTGTGTTTACAGATAAGCAATATGATTTGGGCTTTCCACACACCTCCAGTACAGAAGTGGGTGGTTCAGCTAAGGGAGATCTTGGAAGTTTTTTGTCTAACCCACCAGCAGCAGGGGCTAAGACGGACAAAATGGAGGAGACCCTGACGTGTGTTATTTGCCAGGACCTACTGCACGACTGTGTCAGGTAAGATTTCACAAATCTTACTTTGTGGTCTCGTTTATCTTCATGCACATCCACCAAATAAAAATAATGTGAGTTTAATACCGAGTCTCATGTTTCTTTTTTTGTCTTCAGCTTGCAGCCTTGCATGCATGTGTTCTGTGCTGCCTGCTACTCAGGCTGGATGGAGCGATCATCTCTTTGCCCTACCTGTCGCTGCCCTGTGGAGAGGATTTGTAAGAACCACATCCTCAACAACCTGGTGGAGGCCTACCTCCTTCAGCACCCAGGTTGGAACAGATAAAAAGAAAAATCATTTTAGAAGCAT
>NW_018132534.1:0-855 GCF_001952655.1 Monopterus albus
CACCTTACCTGGATTCCCTTTGTCCTGAGTACCTTACCAAGACACACCACCAATTCAGGACAATGTTGGTGATCTTAGTAATTCCTGAAAATGGGACTAGACATTGGGCTGGAATGGGAACTCTCACTTATCAAATACAAAGTCTGTTTTGATGCAGGTGTTTGTACAATAAAGAATAGAACGGAACAAGGTCACTTAGTATAAAAAATGTAACAAGCAACGATAATTGTACACAGTATGAGCACAGTACTGGGTAAGAATGACAGTTCTCTAAAGTACATGTTCTTTTGTTTATTAAAATAAACATTTGCATTCTACTGTCAGAGAAACATCTGGATTATACAGTACAGAACCTATAAGTATAACTTTATTTATGCAGCAAAAAGGACAAACACATTCAACTGTCCTATGTCTCAACTGCTTGTTCTCAGTTTCCTGCTAGAAACTGTCCTGACCCCCAACATCAGCCTTCTCAAACATCCAGCATATGAATTCTGTGCTGAAAAAATACCAACATACTATCAGAAGAAACATTGCATCAGAAAGTCAAAGAGCTCCATTTCTGTACACTATATTCTTTTGGACCTGCTCATATTTTCATCACTTCACCGACAGTAAGTGGGGTCCCATAAGTAACCAGTGGTTTACCTGGTGAATCATATATAACTCAGTTTACATGTGCCATAAAAGTGAGCTGGGACATTTACTGTAAAAATTACCACTGCAAAACTAACACTGTCTTTTAAAAGTTGTAATAAATGGTGTGATAAACATTATACGTACTGTTAGCACTGCCAGTGTAGGCATGTTAGCATGCTCTCATTGTTGTTGACTGGAAAAAGATTTTGCTGGTTG
>NW_018132535.1:0-855 GCF_001952655.1 Monopterus albus
GGTTCACTGCAGGCCATTATGGTGATTGCCCAAAAGGTGTCCTATGTTGACAGCTTTCCCCATAATTCACCAATATGGGGTTTTTTCGTCTCTTGAGGATCCAGGGGGTCGTGCAAGACATTTTTTCCCCACAAATCATCATCATGGGTTTTTTTTGTCTGCACCGCAGTGACATTAAGAGCTGATGAGAAATCTATTAAAGATGAAATCATGTGTTTGCATTGAAGCTGTTTGTCTAGCAGTACAGATAATTGTGCATTATGGAGAATGAGGGAAAGAACCATCTTGTTCAGTCTCATTTTCATTTACATTTTTACTTTAATTACAATTTCATATTCATGTTTTATTTGCAGTATTGGGTAAAATGACCAAAGGTGTGAAGGTTACAAGTTCCAGGTCACAACGGATGACCTGTATAAGGAGTCACCCCCCGCTCTCGTTACAAAAAATGGGGCAATCGCTCTTTTAGCAGTTATGGCCCTAGGCTGTGGAACGCGCTACCTCTAGAAATACGGTCCATAACCGAGTTGGCCTCTTTTAAGGCAACTCTAAAAATGCACCTTTTTAGACAGGCCTTTGACAGCTAATCCGGATATCTCTTTTGTTGCTGTTTTATCATCCATCTTGTCGATATGTCCTTTTCTCGTTGTTTTTAAGGTCTGTTATGCTAGTTATGTTTTTTTTATCTGTTCTGTGAAGCACTTTGTGCTCTTTTTGCGGGTTGTAAAGTGCTATATAAATAAAGTATTATTATTATTATTAAAAGATAAGGAACCAAATACTGAACTATATTATAATCCCATTAAGTAATTTTCTTTGGTCAGGTGCTATTACATTTCTAATTGTGTTTGAGTT
>NW_018132536.1:0-855 GCF_001952655.1 Monopterus albus
TCATGAGACACTGTGGATCTGTGAAATTATGAACTGCTGTGTGTGTGTGTGTTTTATTTAAGATTACAACAGCAAAATGCATACATTACCAACATTTGCCAGCTCTAGGCCACCAAAGGACCATCATTCTTTGTGATATGTTGGCTGAGTATAAGTACAGTTTCAGCACTGGCACCAGATGTTAGCCTAATGTATGCCTTAATCAAGCCATGTAATAACGTGTGACAACTAATGCAATGTATTGCATTAGTTGTAGATATCAGCAGCTCCCCTCTAGTTAAACTCATAATAAAAATGAACAATTCCTGATTCATGTCTGGGTATTTTGATTTTTTCATCCTACACTGCAGTTTTGCACTATTTCACTCAGGTACATTTTGCAAGTGTAAGCATTGGTCAAAGATAGAACAGTGCATGAAAAGGGTAATACAACTTAAACTCAGAAATTTGTGTGTTTGTGGGGGGGGATACTAAAGCATTGCATCAAATGTAAGACTGCTAAAAGGCAATGGAACACTATCTTTTCTTCAAACAGCAGAAACTTCAGTGAACAGTTTAGCATATCCTTTCAACATTCTTAAATGTATTGCTACTTCGTCATTCCCATGTTTGCTTCGCCCATCTGGTGCATGTTGAAGTCAATTTGGAATCCTGGTCTCATCTCAGATGATAAGTCACACAGCAGCTATAACACACACATATGCAATTTTACAAAAATAGGATTTAGGCAAAAATTCAGAATTGGACATCAAGACCTGTAGTGTAAAGCCAGCTTTGAATACACATTTACATACTGAATTATCTGTTACTGAACAACGATGAACAATGAAGTAACACTAGTTCAACAGTACCAAA
>NW_018132537.1:0-461 GCF_001952655.1 Monopterus albus
CTACCCAAATGCCTCTGGAACTATGCTGTTCAGATGACGGTTTTTGTACGCAACAAATGTTTTAATAAGAGGGCAGGAAAGACCTCTTTCCAGATGCTGACAGATAAAAAAGCCAAATTTGTGTCAGGTTTGCCCGGCTGCACCTTCCTCTCTTCCTTTTCATCACTCTAGTTTTGCTTCCCTGATTACACTATCTAACACACCTGCCCACTTCTCTTGATTATCACCAGCTCCACCTTATCACTTTCCTCCCTACTTATACCCTGCTCACTGGTCACTCCCCTGCCAGTTCAATATCTGTCTCCAAGCCCCTTTGATCGTTGTTTTATTTCTCGCGCTTCTTACACCAGTCATAGTTATCTCTTTTTTTTTTGTTAAAGTATTACCTTCTTTTGTTTCATCCCGTTGCTTCCTTCCCCCTCCCCATGCCGATGATGATACATGGAGTAAAACACAGCACC
>NW_018132537.1:486-855 GCF_001952655.1 Monopterus albus
ATTGTGCTATATGTGTTTAAAGCCTTGCATGGACTTGCCCCTCCATATTTATCAGAGCTTCTATCCAGATACTTTCCTCGGAGATCATTACGGTCGTCCGCCCACCTCACCCTTGTGGTCCCTACGTCCCGTTATAAAAAATGGGGAGGTCGGGCCTTTGCCGTGTACGGCCCGGTATTGTGGAACGCTCTGCCATTAGATTTGCGTTCCATAACTGAATTAGTTCCGTTTAAATCGGCACTGAAAACATATTTTTTTAAACAAGCTTTTTATGCTTAATCTCTCTAAGGCTCCACTTGGCTTCTATTTTTGTATCTTTACTCTAGCTTCTCTGAGGGGTCGCACCCTGGACAGGGATTACGATATAGA
>NW_018132538.1:0-855 GCF_001952655.1 Monopterus albus
CCTACATTCACTCAACACTCATCTCCCGTTCGGTGCACTAGCCCAACCTGAGAACTCCATACCCTTTCATGGAGAAGTGGAAAGGTGTTGGGGCTTTATGTTACAATGTTGTGTGTGTTCGACCATCAGACCTGCACTTTCTGCTGAGATCGTACTAAAATTAACTCTATATAAACAGACTCCGAGGGACAGCATTAACTTGGGCTGAAGCAGCTGACTCCCAGGGGAGATTCATCGGGTCCACCATCAATGAGTTTTTTTTATGATTTACAAACAACTTTCAATCAAACCAGTCATCAGGACAGTGCAGCCAGACAGCTTATGTCAGTACGTCAGGGCTCGCGCAGTGTGACTGAGTACACTAATGAGTTTCGGGTGTTGGCCATAGAAGCTGGGTGGAACGACCAGGCCCTACATGACGCTTTTTGTAATGGGTTGCAGGAGTACATCAAAGATGGTTTGACAAGCAGAGACAAAACCCCAGATTTCAATTGACTAGCAGCCCTGGATATCAGGATTGATAATAGAATACCAGAGCATCGGAAAGAAAGAGTGAAGAACTCCACTCGCACCAAACCCTCTCAGTCTAAAATCAAGCAGCCCAGTCCATCTCATACCCGTTCATATGCTCAGGAAGATTCTGGGGGGGGGGGGCTCCCTAACCCCCCCACAGTGTTCCAAGCCTTAATCCTTAATTAACGATGTCCTCAGAGACTTCCTAGGCCAGTTTGTGTTCATCTATCTGGACAATATTCTCATTTACTCCTCCTCCCTTGCAGAACACCAGATTCACGCCAGACAGGTCTTCCTATGGCTCCAAGAGAATATATTATTTGTGAAGTGTGACTTTCATTT
>NW_018132539.1:0-606 GCF_001952655.1 Monopterus albus
GGCTTATGGGAGTCGTAAACTATCAAAGACTGAACAGAACTGTACCACCAGGCGTGAGCTGTTGTCGATGGTAGAATTCACATCACAGTTCCGGCAGTATCTCTTGGGGGCGGCCCTTCACAGTGAGAACTGACCACAGCAGCTTGTGGTGGCTAAACAGGATGGAGGGGCCTGGAAGGCAGGTGGCTCGAGAAACTCGCAGAGTATCAGTTTGAAATAATCCACCGCCCTGGCCGCCTGCATGGCAATGCTGATAGCCTATCCAGAAGGCCCCTGCCATCAGTCCTGCCCCTGTAAACTGTCAGCTCCCCCTCTCAACCAGAGAAAGTACGCCACCAAGCTGTACAGTGTGAGTTGGACTCAGACATCAACACTGTGATGTTGAGCCCAGTGGGGGTAGAAGGACACCCAGATTCAGCACCAGTGAGCCCAGTGGGGGTAAGTGACACCTTACCTATCAGCACAAACCATTTAAAGCTTAATGAGAAAGTTTACCTCACCAAAACAAATGAGACCTCACTGTTTTCGGGCTGGACCACAGAGGAGCTCTGCCAAGCCCAAGAGGCTGACCCAGACATATCACCAATCAGAGCATGGATGGAGGCT
>NW_018132539.1:714-855 GCF_001952655.1 Monopterus albus
CGGTTCTGCCTGGATGACACTCAGTTTTATCCACAGATAGTGCTGCCACACTGCCTCCAGTCAGACATCATGAGACAGATGCATGAAAGACCTGTGGACATTTTGGCATGGAATGCACTGTGACACGACTACAGACCCGAT
>NW_018132540.1:0-854 GCF_001952655.1 Monopterus albus
AAGACTGACTGCTGACTAAGACTGACATCTCGTGACAACAACTGACTGATTGGACCTTGTAACAAGGACTGACTGACGCTTTTGACAATCTTCTTATTTAATACTTTATCTATCACATTGCAGGAGGAGAGTCTCTGTTCTCTGTTCCCTAACTATCAGATTATCTGTTTAAATACTACTCTGTTCAGAATAATTTTATTATTGATCACTTAAATTGGGATGGTTTGTCCGAATTAATTTAGTTGGCATCACACTCTAGCCACGACAATCTATTCAGCTTTATTTTTTGCAATACAAGTCAATGGGAGCTCAAAGTGCTGAGTCAATGACACGGTCTTAGAGTGCCATCTGGTGGTTCATAAAATGCAGCGCAATTGGGACATGCCCCAACATAACTCCTCTCTCCCATTCCCCCTCCCACTCTCTTTGTCTTCTCCCCGGCCAACACACATATTCACTTGTTTTAGCTACTTTGAGGGGTCCTATGGGGCTATTTTCACATCTTTAATAAGTTCAGCATACTTTCAGCTAGCAAAGCCATTCAGCTAACAAAATGTTCAGCTCTTCAAGGACAGTCATTTCTAAACTTCATACTTTTGAAATATTTAGCTTTATTTTGACAATCTTGCCCCATTCAAATGAATGGGAAAATTTTACTTCAGCATAATTTCAGTTATCAAACTGTTCAGCTTTTCAAGGACATTCATGCTTCTCTTAAGAATTTTATCGTGCCCCATTCAAACGCATGGGGAAATTCTACAATCACCGTACTGTTAGGTATTTTTAGTCAGATAGAAATTGGATAGATACTTTATGTATTATGTATCTATGTTTAGTGGAGATAGGATGTCTAG
>NW_018132541.1:0-854 GCF_001952655.1 Monopterus albus
AAAAAAAAACTTTATTATTTCTGTCCAAGGAACCAATCCTCACCACATGGAGATATTCAAAGCAGTGGCATCAGAAAAAGGCGTGCCCAGCAGCAAACTGGCAGTATGTCATACGATGATACTGGAGGATGTATCCAAGCTCCCCCAAGTAGACAGGTAGAGTCCTACCCTGAAGTGAAATCTCAATAAAATCAATATCTCACGTTTTACAGTTCAATTTTTAAACAGGATTCTGCTTTGAAAAGTCATCTGCTCTGTTCTGCATCAGCTCAGGGATCTCCCTAAGCTCTCTGGACGAATCACACCTAGGCCTAGTGAATCAGATGTGGAAGTTTGCAAAGGATGAGATTGCTGTCAGCATGATCCGCAACATGATTACACACTTCCCCTCCTGCTGCGTGTTGGATCCAGAAGGAAAACCGGTGTCCTGGATGCTGATGTATGTGTCGTGTGCCATGGGGATGTTGTACACGTTGCCAGAGCACAGAGGAAAAGGCTACGCCAAAGTCGTGGTCAGCACCATGGCTAAGAGACTCCACACTGAGGGCTACCCAGTGTACTGCTTTGTAGAGCCTGAGAACATGGTTTCCTACAGACTCTTTAAAAACCTGGGCTTTTCTGAAGATCCTTTATACAAACATGTCTTTTATGCATTCAATGAGCATAAAATATTTCAAGGGTAATACAGTTATAAGCATAATACTGTATATTCTACCTTAATGTTAGGCTCATATAAGTTACTTTTGGAAATTGAACTAATTGGTTAGCATTTGTAGCACAGAATATGGGTTACATGATTTGAAAATATTAGTTGGAAATTAGGGTGAAAAGCTAATGTTTTTACTTTCCTACTG
>NW_018132542.1:0-854 GCF_001952655.1 Monopterus albus
CTGATTGGCCGGTACTGTGGCACAAAGATCCCTCCAGAGATCCAGTCGTCCTCTGGCCTGCTGTCCCTCTCCTTCCACACTGACATGGCCGTGGCCAAAGACGGCTTCTCCGCCCGCTACAACATGACAAACAAAGAGGTCACCGACTGTAAGTGCGAGATAGCTTCTAGCGAGTGTATGTTTGTGTGTTCAAATGCTCTCTGTCAAGGTTTGTTTACCAGTTTCTTTGCTCATCTCCATTTCCTCTTTTTCAACTGCTTCTTCTCTGTCCTCTATGCTGACATTCATCTTTCTCTCTTCATCTTTCCCTCCTCTTACCCTCTCGATCTTTGCAGCTTGCCAACTTTAATGCTATTTCAATCTTGAAGTTCCCTCTCACTCTTCTGAACCTATTTTGCTCTCTCCTTAGAGAGCATGATTTCTCAGAAGCACACTACTCTTTTCTTTCAGAATATAAATTAACTTCACCTCAATTTACCTCTGCTTACCTGCTGAGCTGTATCTTTCTTTCTGCTGTCTCCTTCTGCCCTTTCTCTGTCTGGTTTTGGTCTCTGTCTTCAAGCTCTCTAATGTGCTGCTTAGCTCTTCTCTTTCGGTCTTTTAAAAAGTGTTTCTTGCGTCTGTCATTCATTATATTGAGCTTCTTTCCTTCCTCTTGTCCTTCTTTCTTACATCTCATTTTCCTTCTCTGCTGTAAAGTCAACACATTTACAGTTAACACTTTACTGTTTCCATTTCCCTCATCTTCCCCCCTCTTTCTCCCACCAGCATTCCACTGTAGCCTGGCACTCGGTATGGAGTCAGGGAAGATCAGCGATGATCAGATCACGGCTTCTACAACTTTCTACGACAGC
>NW_018132543.1:0-854 GCF_001952655.1 Monopterus albus
GTCTACAAGACTCAAATCTTACATATGGAATGGCACTGGAAAATGATGCTGCTAATGACATCTGGCGTTTTGCTATTTTAGGTTGCCCCGTTGCACTTGGCTTGTTTTCATCTCTTAACTTTGAGCACTCTTCCCATTCTACTTGGTGTCTTTGTCGCAAATGTTGGAATAAATTAGTGGTGCTGCCACTGTCGGTTGCAATGGACTTTCGGCATATTTTGCATTTGACAAAAGTTTGTTCGACGTCTGACCTCTCAAAGCCGAACCATTTCCAAACGACACAAGAAACGTTACTACCTTTTTTGGCACAAGGTCATCTTGATGTGAAGAGCCACCTGTCCCCATGATGTTTTTTCTATAGCCTATTACGTTCCTTCATAGAGTGCTCTCACACGTAAGCGGTTAATTAGGTGCGCCATCATGTGGTCAGACAATATTGCCTTTTAATTATTCTGCCATTGGTGCAGTGACAATGTCTATATTTTGTTATTATAATAAAAAATCGCGATACCTCGATTTAAGAAAAAAAATCGCCTTAAAACGTAAATTCGAATTAATCGAAAGAATCGCCCAGCCCTACGTCTGAGCGATATAAAAGCTGCATTTCACCTTTAAATGTCAAGCCATTTAAAATAATTACATTAGATTCCACCTGAACTAACTGGCTGCATTACGTGTGAAATGTTATCTTGATGGGCCACCTGTGTTACCTTTGAAATATTTTTCTAAACCTTATGCCTTTGAACTGTATAGCTTTATTTTGAACGTTTTGCCCAATTCAAATAAATGGGAAAATTCTACTTCAGCATTATTTCAGCTATTTCAGGAAAAAATTAACTTAAATAATTTTAGCA
>NW_018132544.1:0-854 GCF_001952655.1 Monopterus albus
CACAATTAATGTACAGTTTGTAAGTCAAGATGCTTAACGCTGAGTTACTGTCAGACCGCATTGCTAGGACAAGTCTGCAGAGGCGTCGCAACAGAGAGACTGAAAGACGAGAGCGGATTTTTAACGACAAAACCAGGACTATTGGGGTGAGTGTGTATTTGGACTGGAACTACATGTGACCTTAGCAGTGTAGTGTAGCTCTCAGTGTTAACACATGTATTGAAACAGATACCGAAATGCATTTAATAGACGTTCAAGCTAGCTGTGCTGCGTTTTCTAGGTCGACAAGGAAGGACTAGACGCGCAGGTAAATGAGAAGAAGAAACAAGAAGAGGCCGAAAGAGAGAAACAAAACGCCTACGGTGAGTTAAAGCTTGTTCCCTAATGTTTAACATTTTTAAATCAGTGTACCCTATGTCCTGGAATAACAAATTATCACAGAATAATAGCCTAGCAGTTATCAACTGAAAACTGTAGCTAATAATAAAATGAGGTCTCTGTTTTGAACACGTATACACATGAATTGCACTGACACTGGACAATCATAAAGTGCAGCTTGATGCATGTGTGTGGCCATGTGCTTTATCTCTATTTAGATGCTGATATGCTCCATAATAGCAAAGTAGCTTGCATTCTCCATAACAGACAAATGAAGGAGAAGCAAGCGATGGAAAAGGCTGTGGTTAACTACCGGCATCAGTACCAGCAGCCTTGGAGCCAGCGGGAGTATGACTTGAACAACTTAGGTGATGCACAGATGATGCTCCCTGGACTGGTGGGCGAAGACCTGGAGAGTAAAAGCAGATGCCAGAGACAGAGGGAGCAGCTCAGAGAGTGGCTCAGCCAGCAGCAGA
>NW_018132545.1:0-854 GCF_001952655.1 Monopterus albus
TTTGGTGCTATCTAGGTCTGCACTGTGTGCATCTCGGGTGCTCGGAGCGCACGGAGAGGGCCTGCGCAAGGAGACATTCTGGACAACATTCTTTGCCAGATACAGAATAGATTTCAAGATCACGAACACTTAATGTTTCTTTCCCTCCTCAACCACCAGCGGTTTCACACATATCGGATAGAATTCCCGCACACAGCCTCCTCCAGCTTGACGCAGAGCCACGGAATTGAATGTGATGTATGCTATGACAGACTTTGAAGGGAAATGCCCCTCTCATCTCCTCGACTTCCTGAGTGAGAGCATGCCACAGCTGTACACATCGACTATCCCTATATCCACTGCAGCTGTCGAGCCTACATTCCCTGCCCTCGTGTGCCAGGAACAGGACTGGACAGAGTCGACCCGCAGCCTTGGCCTCCATGGCTGTAGAAAAGGACTTAGTGGTGGAACTGAAACGCAGAGATCACCTCTATGACAGAGTCATTGAAGAAAGGAGGATGGATTTAGTCTATAAATAAATAGCATCTCTGGTGAATATGATTTATTGTATTTAAATGTTTATGTTTTTGTGATGTTATTAGATAAATATTGATTCTGAACTGCTCCAGATGATGTACGTGGTACTGTAGAGGTTTGGAGTTGTCTTAACCAACCTGCTATGTTCATATCTCAGGAACAGCAGTGATGTTCCTGGGTTAACTTTACCCAAATATGTGAAATGAACCAGTTTTCATTTTATATGTTGATTATACCTGTTAAGCCGAGCAGAAGTTTCATACCAATAAAATACTTTTAACTATTGTTTTTAGATGTTTTAGCTTTACGTCGGGTCAGTTTGACCCACAACATAACAG
>NW_018132546.1:0-854 GCF_001952655.1 Monopterus albus
AGCACAAGTGAGGTACAGCTGTGGATAGAAGCTGAGAGGAGGGAAGGCTGCAGAAATTACACAGGAGATCAATGGGGAGACATCCAATACAGGTTGCCTATGTGGCTTTACAATTAAATGTAAAGAAAGGAAATCAAAAGTGCTCTGCTTCAAAAATGATTTTAAATTAAAGTTCAGAGGCTCTAGTCTATATCAACCACCTCTCCCACAACAAAACACAACCTTTACACAATATCTACAAAATCTGAGTAAAATCAATAGATTCATTAAGCCCTGAGAATCTTGTCGCTTTAAGGGTCAAAATCGAATATTTCCTTCTGAAGTAATTTTTTTTGTCTATCTGACTCTCTAATGGACTCAGGGATAGACCTTAGCCATAGATTTAGTTTGAGAAATGGCATTTGGATTAGTTTAATGAAGGCATACTACAGTGAGTCAGGAAAAGAAGTGTACTAATGAAGTTATTACAGTTTTATTACAGTTTAGGTATTGGTTTATTTCCCACAATATTTAAAACAAGTGAGGTTATGCTCCACAGTGGATTTGACTGATGTTATGATTATACAAAGCTTGCAGCAGGGTGTGGTGTCTTCCATAATGTTAGCTAAAAACACAGGCTTTGGTCAATATGTGGGATAAACCTGAAGTCATATTGATGTGGATGATTGCTGCTCATTATACTTAGTATTAGTACCTCCAGCAGTGTGCTGTACTGTGAGAGGGATAGTACACCAGGTAACATCATACCTCAGCTCTTGCTAAGTTTAGCTCAGGGTGTATGTGAATAGTATTTTTAAGTAGGTAAGCAACTGAAAAGGGAGCACACGTGTTACATTTGTGTGTCCTAATGCTTG
>NW_018132547.1:0-805 GCF_001952655.1 Monopterus albus
GTCCATATATTTCACCTGTCCCTTACAATACAATAATGTATGCAGTGAAGTTTTGTCCCCATTCAACTAACATTGTCAAAATGTTATGAAGCAAACACTTAAAGAGTCATGAAGTCCTGGCGACATGTCTCATAGTCCAGTACATCATTTCCTCAATGTACTGGAGGACAGTACATGAGATCTTACCTGCCAATTTCCTCAGGTAATCCTGCTAAATTTATTAAACACATGAAAATGGCGACACTCTGAAAGATGCAGAACAGAAGTCAATCATATTAAACCACTTGACCTCAGGTGGAACATTCAACAACAGTGCATGTAAATTTGGAACTTCAGTTTAAAATGCTCTACAGCCTCAATTAAAGGTCTAAGAAAATTAACCCACTGCTTAGATAATGTAGAGAATGTACTACATAATACTTACTTTTATCCACTATCATTAAACTTTCATTACTAACGAGATTGAAGTATTACTACATAGGTTTTGCTGTATAATCATTAAGTCTATATGTTTTAGCCCATAGTCTACTTTTACCACAAAACATATGAAGAGCTGTTTTCCCTTTTTTTCTTTCTCATTATAGCTACCTATTTCTCTATTATGATAAGGAAAGATTATATTTGAACCTTCTATTTCTTAAATCAAATATATGAGTGTACTTTAAACTTAGTTTTAAATATTGAAGAGTGCAGTGAATTTGACAGACAGGGAGTGAGGCCTCTTGACAAATCATCATTAGTAAGTTCATTCACATTCTAACTAAATTTATAAAGGTGTTATCCACATCCAGACCAATACACCATG
>NW_018132548.1:0-854 GCF_001952655.1 Monopterus albus
TTTAACCACTTGAAATGAAGCAGCCCGTGCTTCCTCATCATGCATCATAACCTTTGTATGGATTTGCTGTGGGTGTGGCTTTTTCTAAATTCCTTCATTTGAAGGAGTTAGAGACCCTGCTGACCTCTGCAAGGCCTGATGTTACAGAAACGCTGTTCCAGGTTCCCTCCTAAAATGTCTTCACACCATGAGCCATTGATCCCAGGGCTGAGGTAGGTCCGGACCCTCTGCTGCTGACCCACTCCACAAGATCGCGAACAGACACTCCACTCCCCCCATCCTGTCCATGAACAGTTCCTCCATGCACAGCCGGCTCCCACACATACCTCACCTCCATCTGGGAATGCATCACAAAGACAAAAGCAGACTGATATACAAAATGCTGTATGTAGCAGCTAAATACCAGAGTAGCTTAGTCAAGTTGACTATGATGCTCTGGTATAATTGCTGGTATCTCAACTTACTTCATGTCCTCAGTTTCT
The DNA here is from genome assembly GCF_001952655.1 of Monopterus albus. NCBI lineage: Eukaryota > Metazoa > Chordata > Actinopteri > Synbranchiformes > Synbranchidae > Monopterus > Monopterus albus. The sequence continues at coordinate 483 of NW_018132548.1, forward strand.
GTGTTAGCATTCTACAATCATACACATTAAAACTTGTTTTTCAAAATGGCATTTCTCTTCATTTCTATTCATCCCTCTTACTGGAAGACAAACACTAGATAACAATCAAAGAATAAACAGTTTAGCTTCTGGTTAGATTTAAATAAATCAGCCTTAATGTTCATAGAAAACTTCATTATTGTCTCAAACAAAGTTGCTGAGTAGGTCCACAACAAAGTCTTTGTAATCTATGAGATAAGCACAATGAAAATGATAAACTGAGTAACGTCTAACAGCAACAAATGGAATGATGTTCAGTTTATGAAGAGAAACTTAACTGTGCTCCTTCACACACAGTTGAATCATTATTCATTATCACAAAGTTTGCAGTAT
>NW_018132549.1:0-854 GCF_001952655.1 Monopterus albus
TTGATAATGAACTTTTAAGGATTAGTGTGACCGTATAAATACTTTGTAGCCCATCGCCAGCAGACTAATGCTAGTGGAGCTGAACTCCAAACTGTGGCGTTAACTAACGAGCAGCTCAGCAGCACACACCGCAACATTTTACAAAACTTTAGTCATCTCTGGTGGAGCAAACACAAGACCTGACTTCGACAGATCTATGACTGTTTTAGATAACGCCGCTCTCTCTGATAGTAATACTGCAACAGAGACACTGTTCTCCACCGCTGCAATAACACAGCTTCCTCTCCTTTACAACAGTCAAATTGTATTGATTTCAGAACTGATTGTGAATCGAATCATGACACCGAGAACTGAGTTGAATGACTGCGGTGAATTTTTACAAAGTGAGTCTTGTTTTCACATGACTGGACCACAAACTAAATACAGATGGCTGGGCTTCCTGTTTTCCATTGTTTCCCGTCTTTGCACTAATTTAACTAGCTGCTGAGTGTAGCTTCATGTTTAGTGTACAGACAAGAATGGAATATTTTCAAAATGAATATCTGACTCAGAGAGTATAGTGTGCACATTGTGTAGTAACAGTGTGTGTCCACAGGTGGGTGCTGTCATAAAGATCCAGGCCTTCTTCAGAGCCAGCAAAGCTCGAGAGGAGTACTGGATGCTGGGTAAGTTTGTTACTGAGTGCTAACAAGATGCTGCTTCTGACTGGACTGTTGGAGTGTCACTTACTGACATCACCTAGATCAAAAAGAAAAGAATAAATATAAAACTTTTGGACAGTGAAGGTGAATTATCAGATACTGTGAGTAAAGCCCCTCTCTCACCTGTCTCAGTGTACTCGGACACCCCCCCCC
>NW_018132550.1:0-854 GCF_001952655.1 Monopterus albus
AACCAAGGAGAAACACATAGGAAACCACATTTCACACCCTTAACACTATATTAGCTTCTGCAACCCACATGATGCTTCTTCTTCATCTGTGTCGAAGGAGTAGAGTATCATTTGCAGAAGGATTACACAACATCACTAGACCACATCAACAATATTAAGTTTGTTAAAACAAAAAAATCAACCATTTCATATAAACAGCTAATGTGACAACATCACATTCAGAAATATCACCATAAGAATATTCTACTACTATATTATACATCTGTGATAACAGCTACTGTATGATGACATGAGTTACTGCTGGAGTTTATTCTTCATTTATCTCAACACCACTATGGTTACTTACCTTGCCATGAGTTTTCCTGGTATGGTTTACAACACTGTATGTCACTTCCTCCTCAGTCTGTAAAGAAGGAGCAAACCAGATGTGAGTGATTCAGAATGAAAGCCACTTTTGCTCTGCTTCATACATTTTCAACCACATATACAGTTATTTAAAGTACAGCAGCTGAACAGGCACGGTACAGTTACATTGTTCACTGAAAATGAACTTTGAATCATCATAGTTTACAAAATGACAAACAACCACACTGCTGCTTTGTACTTAAGGTGGAAAATAACCTAGTACTTTTACCTTTTCCTTCTTTACCTAAGTACAAATTTGAGGTGTTTGTATTTTACTTCATAGGTCTATTTTGTGCTACCCTATTCTTCTACGTCACCAGTACAGCAAAGGATTGTAATGTTGTAATTTTTATTCCATTGATCTGACAGGTAGAGTTACTAGCTAGTTTGCAGAATGAGATTATATATAACAAGCATACAGAATAAACCTCCCAACCAACCATGAAATA
>NW_018132551.1:0-854 GCF_001952655.1 Monopterus albus
GCAGCCACTTTCATTGGTGTAAGGCCTTGGAGGTTGGGCACCATGTCAAGTGGCACTGGCTCCTGCAGCTCTGCATCTCGTGTCATTATCAGGTCGATGGACTGGCACGCAGCTACCTTGTTGGGCTGCAGAACCAAAATGTGAAGCACTGTGTTGCCTAGAGAGAAGACAAGAAGAGGAAAAAGTAGACATGAGACAAGAGGAACAAGAAGAACTGTCAGACTAAAACACATATGAAATAATACTCTTCTTCATACCTAGGTAGTCCTGGACCCTGGTGCTGGCCCCTGCATCAATTACCATAGAGATAATGTTCTTGTTCCCACCACATGCAGCAAAAGACAGGATGTGCTCACCTGTTGACCAAATGTACATTTTGAAAACCAGAATCCGTTTTGTGCTATTTAGCACAATGACATGCATTTATTTATAAAACACTTTGCTCCAATACAATTAATTAATTAATCAGTTTGGGGTTTAATGTCTTGCTAAAGACATCTCTACAAGTGGCCAGGAAGAGCTTGGGGATCAAGCATCAGCTTTGTCATTACTCAGCCACCCTGTACATTTTAGGCTCGCTCATGCTGACTCACCAAAGTAAATGAGTCCTCCTCTCCTCTTCTGAAAGTACAGCCCGGTGGCTCGAGGTGTAGCCACATCACCACCATGACTAATGAGGTGATGGACCAAACTGATGTTCTGATTCACCACAGCAATGTGGAGAGGAGTGACACCTGAGACAGAGGAGAGACAGTGTATGTCAGTCCACTGTTTATATTTTCACCTGCTGTGTAAACAAGGCCTGCATTATAATGACATTTGTTTGCTTATGAGCAAAACAGGTCAACTTGCTT
>NW_018132552.1:0-854 GCF_001952655.1 Monopterus albus
TCTGACCCCAAAGCGCATCTTGAACTGGCCGTCATTGGAGAATACCTGTAATTAATTCCATAACAGATCATAAAGTTTATCATGATTACAATACCACAACAGTATTTTCCTATTCTACATGACCAGAAATACACACATATTTGCACAAACATGCACCTTCTGCTCTGTGTCTCACCTGTATGCACTGGTTGTTGCTGTCAGCCACCACCACTCTGCCATTACTAGAGGCAGAGATTCCCTGCAGATTGGTGAACTCTCCTTTCTCTCTTCCCCGGGAACCTGACCAGAAAAAGTACAGTCAGTAAATGTGCCATTTGATATTTTCCTTGTAGTCTCAGTGTCTTAACATTTTTCCATAAAGGGTGATACCAGTGGTTTGGACTAAAAGAGAGCTTATACACTGTGCACTGAAGTTGATCATTGTACAAAGTGCATCTTTAGTCTTTGGACTGATTTCCTATGTTCCAGGCACACTGAGGTTATGATTTATGTCAGTAAAGTTCACACAACACATCATAATTTGCTTGAGTTCAGCAATCCATCACAGTGAGAAGACTGCACTTTCATTTATTTGTGCACAGCAGGGACCCTTGACATATAAAAAACTGAAAGTCATCATATTTAATGCCTGTAGACGGCTACCAAAATCTCATTGTCCTTGATGTTTGTTTTCTGGGTTTGATCTTCAGAAAACACAGCTTGTGAATGCAAGGCTTTGTCTGGATGTCACATACAGTACATCAGGACTCAGCTAGTTTGATCCTACAGTCTACTGACATAAACTGAAAGCAGTAGCTGCAGGAAGGAAACTACACTACACTGCAGTAATATTCATTCTTGACTTGTAATTAATG
>NW_018132553.1:0-854 GCF_001952655.1 Monopterus albus
TTTGTCAAAAAAGTCAACTCCTGCCTAAAATGTGACTAGTTTGCATCCCTGTATATCAGCTCAGAGAGCATGTCTGAGGCAAGTCGTCCAGTCTACAGCTCTGGAGAGATCCGACACTTCCAGTATGACAGTCTCCATTCACTCTCAGCAGCCCTCCCACTGACTGCCATTCATTTAGCATCATCTTCTCATAAGACAAATAGTCCTTCCATGGACTTTTACATACTCTGCATAGTCTTTCATCCACTTACTTTTATTCCTTCTGAATAATCTCTTCACTGTCTTTACTGTAATTGCATCCATTTTCTGTGAATAGATGTAGTGAGTATAGTTTCCAACTACAGGCAGTTTCAGTTCTGATGTGTGATCCTGTTGCATAGCTGAGAGGAGAAGAAGAAAGGATGAGAAGGAGGAGGCTGTGAGGAGTCATCCCTCCCATCCAACTCCTACTTTCTCTGTCTCAACTGCTCCAGGACTTGCGGTTAAGCTCCTGGTGGCCAATGATGGCTTCTCCCCGTAGGACAGGGACGTGGGCAGGAGGGACGCACTCTCCTGTCCGCCGACTAGTCCAACTGCGACAGGACAGCTGATCTGGGCAAACCAGAACCCCATAACCCGGTTTACAGTGGAAATACCGATGACCTCCAACTGAACCGTCATTCTTACCTAAAGGCAGAAAATAAAGGTCATTGCCACCAGTCGGAGGTGATGCAGCACTACAGTGAAGTCAGCACGACCAATCAAAGGCATATTAACAGAGGAGTCAATCATGGCTCAGCTGGCTTGATTATTCAGTTACTATTGTTCAGTTACTACTGTTACTATTACACAACTAGAGGACAGTACTGTACATA
>NW_018132554.1:0-853 GCF_001952655.1 Monopterus albus
TGCAATAAAGAAATGATGAAATTAGTGCAACCTGAATACTTTGAAAAAGAGTCTAAGGAATTCCCTGCAAAACAATGGAAAGCCGCAAAACGCTGTGCAAAACGGAAACTAGAACAGAGAACGGATCCTGATCTAACTGAACTTCACCTGACAGCAATCTGTCTTTACACAGCTAATGATGTGTACGGACCCTTCAACAAGGCGGTCAGGAAACAGGGGGATGAGTATACATCCTCATTTCAGTTTCACTCTTTACATTACCTGCTGGCATCAGCCATACAGATCTTGAATAACAAATACACCTGTCGCACTACTTATAGACGAACCAAATTTAAATTTACTGGCAATGTAAACCACAAAATTAGATTTGGTTCCTTTGCCTCCAGCTCTTTAAAAACAACACTGACACGCTTTGGTGATGAGAGCTGCTTTCAAATTAAGACCTGTTTAGGTGCTTATTTGAACAATTATTCTGCTCTTAATTCCTATGAGGAAGAAGTGCTCATCCCCCCCTATGAGGTGTTTAAAATAACTAAGATAATTACAGAGGACAATAACATTGAAGGCCTGAGTGATTGTAAAGTTGTCTATATCTTGAAGCATGAAGGGGTTAAGAGCCAGCTGAACTGCAAAGTTGCACACAATTGAAAGTCCAGTGGTTATTGTCCAAGTAGGAAGCCTTGTTCTTCCATCTTTCAACATTCTTAACTGCTTATCACAACTCATTAAATTAGCAATTTAAATGACATACTTTAAAAATTGCAACATTATGCTTAGGGTTTATTTCATCCTTGTTTGTGTATCGTTAAATTTTTTTTTTTATGATATCAGTAATTTGTCATTGCACAAAGAT
>NW_018132555.1:0-853 GCF_001952655.1 Monopterus albus
GTAGTATTTTTCTTCTCTTAAATTGAACCAACAGTCCACGTGAACCTGCTTCCTCAGTTTGTGTTTATCAGCTGTTCATTACCAGTGGTTATAATGATCCCAACTCAACCCATCAGTCAGGTCAAGGCCATCACAATCTCTCTTAAAACAAGAGATTCCAAAATAAATCAGCTTGTTGCAGATATACTGGTACCGTTGGCCAAAAACAAGCAACACACTGCGGAAATGCTAAAGTACATTTGAGTTCATTTAGAAACAGGATCACACTTATGTAATTTGCCCCTAAAGGAGCAGTGACAGGTTTATCTTACAAACATAAGATGTTCCACTTAGTGTGCGTCTTGGTCACAGTAGAAATCTAAAGGATCCAAATCAGGAGTTTATCAATACCCTGGCTGTAATCAAAGTATTTTTGATAAAAACAAATCTATATAACAAATTGATATTTTGCTGCAGCTGTAAAACAAATTGACTCCAGTGATGCGGAGCTTCTCACACAGACTGTTGCTAAGTCAAACCAAGGGCAAATGTTCTCAGTAGCTTAGCTGCAGTATTAGATGAACTGCTGTACTGTTCCTCTCTCTCCTGCCTCCACCTGCTCTGTGTGGGCGGCTGTTTCTGTCTGTCAGGTGTGAGCGGCTGGAGGACCAGTTAAATGACCTGACAGACCTCCACCAGCATGAGACCAGTAATCTGAAGCAGGAGCTGGCCAGTATTGAGGAAAAGGTGGCTTACCAGGCCTACGAGAGGGCCAGGGACATAGAGGTAATGTGGACATACACAGTTGGCTTATAAGAAGCTGTTTAATGCACCACATGCTCACATTTAGCATTTACAGTAAGATGCTTCACTC
>NW_018132556.1:0-853 GCF_001952655.1 Monopterus albus
TCACGCTTTGTTTTGAATAGTTTGAAACTGGTACTTTTACAAATGGTCTCTCTGTTTGGTGAACCTGTAACAGTCCCGCTCCTACACTAAGTGGCTCTAGGTGAACATTGTCAGGTGTGGGCTCAAATAACACAAGTGACTCTGTAGAACTAATACATTCTGGCACTCTGCATTTAATGTAGGCAACTTGACTTGGGTAGATGGTGACACCTTTGTAGCCCACCCTTACAGCTGCTTGTTCTTCATCAGGCTGCTTTTGAGTCTGGAGGAAACTTACTATTGCATCTAAAGCAGTAGCCTTAATCCCCATGGCTTTGGCAAGAAGCTCTATGAGTTTGTAATTACCTCCATTGTTCTTAATAAATTCATCTATGACATTAAAACCTACTATTGGCTTCTCAAGCTTAAGACGGCTCACAAGGAAGGGTACACGTATTGATAGGTCTGGGTCATCATTGCCCTCCAGGTTGACTACTACCTCTACCCATCCATCATATGGCACTGCATCTCCTGTGACAGCACGCACATTGAGGCCATCGTCCATGAGCTCACTCAGAGGTCTGATTTGTTGCCCTGGTAAGTATTTCCTTATCCAGGCATGGTCTAACAGGCACACTCCAGCGCCAGTGTCCAACACAACCGTTACTGCATAACCTGCCATCATGCATTTCAGGTGGGATTGGCGACCAACAACTGGGGCTACTAATCCATGAGGCTTCAGTGTATTGTCTGTGCCTAATGAGCTGACAGCACCTGTTTTTTTTCTTTAACTTTGCTTTGGACCTTTTCTTGGGGTGGGACGTCTGTGAGTCACCGGTCAGGGGTGGTCCCTCTGCCCTGACCGCTTCCAGTT
>NW_018132557.1:0-853 GCF_001952655.1 Monopterus albus
GCTCGCAAAGAATTGTGAATTTACAAATGTAGACAAGGGAATCAAAGCACACATTATCCAGAACTGCATATCCACCAGGCTGCGCCGGCGTGCTCTGAGGGAGCCAGACAGCATGCTGGATGCACCTTTAAAGCATGGGATAACAATGGAATTATCTGAACAACAAGCGGCAGGCATGGAGCAAGGAGCAACTGCATCAGTGAATGCAGTACACTGAAAAGGTGCCAAAATAACTACACATCATTGTACCAAAGTAGTAAAGGCAAACAATCAATGCAGAAACTGTGGAGGCAAGTATCCTCACAAAGGAGACTGTCCAGCACGAGGCAAAAGCTGCAGAGCATGTGGTAAGTCAAATCACTTCACCAGACAGTGTCGGTCTAAGAAAAAAACGGCATGGGCCAAACAGCAAAGTAGAAGCCAGAAAAGATGGCAGACAAGTAACACAACAATGTGTACAATGTAAGCGGCACAGCACCTGATACCACAAATTCCTCCAGCAGTGATGACGCATATGTATTTGCAGCCAGCAGCAGGGAAGCCACTCAGCCACAGGCATACATTAAACTTAACGATGTTGAACTCTCTGTGCTGATAGATTCAGGAGCCACCGTAAACGTCGTCTGTAAGTCAGTGTTCAATGCATTCAAACCACAACCACAGCTAGCCCGAGCTGACATGGAAATATTCCCGTATGATTGCTCAACTCCCCTACACACGACAGGTGTCTTCATATGTAATGCGGAAGCAGGGTGTAGGAAGACAAAAGCCAAGTTTTATGTGATGAAAAATGAAGGATGCTTGCTGCTTGGCTATAAGACTGCTAAAGAACTTGGACTGATCAAAATTGTGA
>NW_018132558.1:0-853 GCF_001952655.1 Monopterus albus
TCTGCACCTCAGCTGTGTTGCCTTTCAGTAATTAGTGACTTGTTCGTTGGTGCACACAGCTGGGGTGCATCCCGATGATTACCTTCCTCCTTATTTATACCTCTGGCAGATGCTCTGTTGTCGCTGGAGCATTAGCTCAGGCAAAGAGGAAGCTGCACTGAATTGTGGTATGTATTGAACGTCATTTTGTTTTCCACACTGACAGTTCCTGTGCTGTGGATCGTATTTTGTACGTTGGTTATATGTTTTGGGTTATACGTCTCTAGACGTCCATGCTGACAGTTCCTGTGCTGTGGATCTCTTTATGTTTTTCCCATTTGGTTAGCTAGACATTCTTTTTGATATCCACACTGACAGTTCCTGTGCTGTGGATCTCATTTTGTATGTTGGTCACATGTTTTTTGTGTTACACGTCTCCACTTGTTGTCCTCCTCTCCTGGCTCCTGCTGTTAGTCTGTCTACTCCTTTGGTTGTCCTGTTCTCCTCAGCCGCCTTTGCCCAGCCCTGGTTGTATGTGTTCATTGACTCTGTCCCTTTTTGTGATTCCCACCCTTAAAACCACCTTTTTTACTAGCACCTGGGTCAGCACTCTTGAGTCCAACCTCAGGTGAGGGGGGACTAAACCATAACACCAACAATGACTCATTTGTGAAGCTGGCCTATAAAGCCACCTGTTGATTGAACTCAATCAACTACAGCTGTGTCCAGTTAACAACAGTAAAGCTGATGGCAGCCTGGCAGGGCAAAGAAGAAGCTTGACAAAATAAGAGCCCTAAACCAGGAAGCAGCAGAACAGCCAGTGGGATGATACACCTATTAAATTACCTGATCTAGCAATCATAACAAGGAATTA
>NW_018132559.1:0-853 GCF_001952655.1 Monopterus albus
GGTCAAACCCATTTTACAATAAATTAACACTGGAGAAGCCAGGGTGCCCAACGAGAGGCTTCTCATGAACGGAACTTTTAAAGGCCAATCACACAAAACCAGAGAAGAGCAGGAACGAGGGGTGTGAGGCTGAGACAGGACTGACTGACCAGGGAGTCACTGCTCTGCTCACTTTGTCTGTTAGTGACGTCTTCTTCTTGTGCGTCTCTGTCACTGTGTTGTTAGTCAGTGTGTTACAGCAGTGAGGTGACGCTCTACAAACAGAAACTCCTCTAAGAGACGCAGAAAAGCACAAAACACAGAAGCATTGAACTAACAGTACCACCCACTTCTTTATCCTCTCTCCGTACGATGCCACCTCGTCCAGGGTGCTCTGTACGCTGATGAACACGTCCTGGATGGCGTACAGTTTATCCATGAAGCCCCTGGGCTCTGAGTCCTGGCAGGAGAAATCAGTGTTTTCCCATTTAGCACAGGCTGCTGCCCGGTTTAGAGATGAATGTGCAGCTGTTTTATGACGAGCTACCTTTTCCTCCTTGTCCTCTTCTTCATCTTCCCATTCAAACATGGCCTCCACCGACTGCAGCAGAAGAAGGAGCCAATGATGTTTAACTGACACTGTTTGAAACATACATGTTGGATTTTTATCACATTTAAAGAGATTTGGAAGGTAAACGCCACAGACAGTAGGGACAACCAGCCGAGGACATCTTACAAAGTGCCTGAAAATAAGTTAAAACATTAGTGAAACATGCTCTGTCTTTATTTCCTCACCATCTCAGCTGTTTCCCTGCTCGAGGAGAAGTAGTTCCAGAGGAGCAGCAGCAGCAGCGCCAGTGGCAGCATGTACAGC
>NW_018132560.1:0-853 GCF_001952655.1 Monopterus albus
AATATGTCATCAACATGGTCTCTGACACAATGTTAAAATGCTGAAGCTTAAACAGCATTCACAACAGAAAGCTCTGTAGTGGCTGCTCAGTGTCACTGATCAGACAATGTCAGTCATCATTCATCACTCCAGGTAAATAAAGCTGGTTCTTAATTTGGATGTTTTAATTAAAAGTAAGTTGAGAGTTTATCACGGGACTTGTGGGAAAATATGCCCATCAGTGGATGTGTGAACAGAACAAGGCATCTTCACTATAAATTGGGATGAAGGGATGAGTTCTGCCTGTACAAACTGACAGTCTTCTAAATATCAAATTAATCAGTTAATAAACAGAATGAACCGAGTGTCTGGTTGCAAATGAAAATCTTTCAGTTTGGCAGTAATGTCCCAAGAAGGTAAATCCCACATCTTATTCTCTGTAAGGCTTTTTGTTTTACGTTACAAACTTTTCTGTGTAGAGCAGAAAATAGCGCTTGTGACAGAGAAAAGAGAAGGGGAGGGAACAGGAGGGAAACCACCATCCAGTTCTTAAGAACTTGTCCGACTAAGTGCAAGATGTAATGGAGCAATCGGATGTATATAAAGGGAGCTCAGAGCAGGTCTCCAACACAGATCAGTCCTGAACATTAAAGGCTTCCATCCAAACAGAAGAAGAACATCTGTCTTTGTCTCTGCAACCATGAAAACCCTGGCGGCTCTCGCACTTATGACTCTGACCTGCTTCCTGTTTCACAGCTCTGAAGGTCAGTAACTTTGCTTGATTTCTCTGACAGATGTGAATCTAAACTGCATTTAGCAAACACAATATTCAGTGTGTGTATTTATGTGTTTACAGGTCAGGTCGGAATAGAAG
>NW_018132561.1:0-853 GCF_001952655.1 Monopterus albus
CTCAGTAAGTGTCTCCTGATTTGTTTGGCACTCGAACTGTCGGTCCCTTTCCCTTGCCTCACCTATGGACCCTGCACTTACCTGCCATCTTGGACTTTGGTTTGTCCCAGTAGCTTTGTGTGTTTTCAGTTTATTATAGAGCTCACTGACTGTACAGTTCAGTGTTGCTTTGTCAGTTCGAGCCCCCTTAGTTCTACTTGTTTCTTTGTTCCGTATCATTTATATTAAAATGGACTATATACTGTACCTCAGTCTGTGTCTCCTCCCTAAGCCTGAATCTAACAATAAATAATATTTGATAGATGGACAGACATTCACATTGGCAACCTGCACATCATTATGCTTCATATACATCATTATAATTCCATATTTCCTTCCTCATTTGGAGGGCTGTTTTCTGCTGACATCCCCTTTTTCACATACAACTGTCAAATGTTAAACACACATCATTTTAAATCAACATGTTAAATTTTGATTACTTATTATGAAATCTTCACTCATATTTTTAAACATTATAATCACTTTTAGCAGTAACCAAATGAACCTATTAGACATATTTGATAAACCAAACACTTATTTCCAGACATGATCTCATCTTCATTATAACTTCTTCACATTTTATCTTCAACAAAACCGTCATACAACAGTACATCACATTAGCAACCAACATTTATAAGATCACAAATCATTGCTGATAATGTTTCAGTATTTCACTAGTTAAAAAAATTGCTTAAAAGATTTCCTCCTCCATCTCATCTTACTATTGCTCTTGAAGTTCTGAAGTCTAGTCCATGGACCTGCTCAGGTTTTCCTCTTGGTGTGATTGATGGTTTTGATTTGATTTGATTTGATT
>NW_018132562.1:0-853 GCF_001952655.1 Monopterus albus
TCACTAGGTTGCCTGCATTGCTATTGGGGGGCATCTGGCCTCCTTCCATAATCCAATACAATTGAAATTTGCTAAAAAGGTGATTAAATCTGCAGCTGGCAATGGTACACGAACTTGGATTGGAGGCTATGAGGCAAATAATGTGAGTGATTTAACAGTGGACTTTGTACATTTAACATTAAACATATTGTCTTTTACATTTAATTTGGTAGTGTGAGCTGTAATTTGGAATGTAACTGGACTAAATTATGTTGGAATGCCAGAAAATTCATTTCATTTTCCACCACAGACGCAATGCTATTTCACCTCCATGTACATTCTGAGTGAAGTCTTGTTCTTTCAGAAAGGCATGTGGTTGTGGAGTGACGGTTCCAGGCTTGGTTTCTTGCCCTGGGGACAAGGGAAGCCTGACAATCCTGTTGGACGTAAATACTGTATGGAGCTGAGCTCTCAAGGTACACAGTGATTATCTATTGCCCTTTCATTTGGAATTTTTTCCAACAAGGAAATAGAATTTCTTTTGTAACTAATTTTCTGATTTTGTTGTGATACTTATGACAATAGAAGAAAGCAAACAGTGGTGTAGAAGGTTTTTACTGTTGGTGATTAATTGACTGACGGATAATTAACAGGAAACAGTTTAGAAATCTTTGATTAATCAACACCTTTAACACAGTAAGGCCAACAAACACCACTGGTTCCAGCTTATAAAATATTGATATTTCCATAGCTTATTAGCAGAGTAAAGCTCAACGGCACAAGAAGCTGTTTCAAAATGTAAGCTTCAGCTTTGGGAGATTGCAAAGGGCATTTTTCACTATCACCAGACAATCTGTTATGGTTTAGTCCCCCT
>NW_018132563.1:0-852 GCF_001952655.1 Monopterus albus
CCATAGAGAACATGATTTCTTTTTCTGCCCTCTGCACCTTGACTCCTTCCCAGTCTTTTCTTGCAAATATTTGTTTACTGTGTGAGTGAATATGAAGGCAGGAAACATACTGTAATTGTTTTCTAAATGCCCTCGGGTTACACATTCATTCTCATAATTAAGATGGTCTGATTGTAACTCTGCAATGCCACCGGTTCAGTCTCAAACAGGGTCAGTGCTGCTTTGGCAGGTTTAAATTAATAGATAACAGAATCTGAGAACTTACATTAGGTAGATGCCAAGGCTGCTGAATTCTCCCTGTCGTAGGGTCTCCAATCCCACAGCACACAATACTGGAAAAAAAGATAATAGGAAGATATTTTCCTTTTTTTCTGGGAGTTAATGGTGAGCAGACTGTCCACCAGATGTCAGACTAAGTTCACCAAGTTTACTGTTCTTTGGCACATTTTGAAATATGCCTTTGTCATATTGCTTTCAAGGAAGTTTTACTGTATCCCTACAGCCTCATTGCTGTGATGATTGAGGCAGTTATGAGTAACTTATATAAAATCCTCGCTAAAGTGACCTAAACTGAGCCACCGACCTTCCAGAGGGTAAAAATCAAACCAATGATGTATGTTCTATACAGATAAAAAACATTTTATTTTGCCAATTGTTGCAGTTTTTTCAGTCATTGTCACAACATTTCAGTAACAGTTACTCAGGCTTGCAATTATATAAGTATAGTCAGCAGACTAAACATTTCTTAACTCTTTCTTATTATTATTATTGTTATTATTTTGAATAGGCATTTCACAGATTTTTTTGGCAGTGAACCACAGTCAGAACATACTTAAATATTTTATCACTTAT
>NW_018132564.1:0-124 GCF_001952655.1 Monopterus albus
CCCGTCCTTCAGACAGGATGTAGTCCACGTGTAGGTGAGTCCCTGTGGATATAGCTGCTGCATCAGGTGGGCTCAGCATCCAGCGGCTCTGAGTGGACGGGCAAGGACAGGGCATGGGCTCTTG
>NW_018132564.1:157-852 GCF_001952655.1 Monopterus albus
AAGGTGCACAGACCTGGGCCCTGGCAGGAACCTGGGGTCACACCTGTGCTACCTGATGTTCAGGTGACCACAGATCAAACCTTATATGAAAAATAAATAACAAAACCATGAGACAGATTAAGATTCACAACATGTTCCAACCGTTGAAATTACACAGTTCTGACAGTGTTTGTCTGTGAAGTACTTCAGTCAACTACTGGTTGTTTTTCCAGGTGATATACAAGTAAAATCTCACTTGGCAAGAGTTTTAGAGTCTGTCTTGGTTTAATGACTCACCTCCCACCCCCAAGAAAGAGACACACTGATGGAGAGACATTTCGCAGTAGATCTGTCATTTGTGTGTTTGTGCAGGTAAACTACAAGTAAACCTCAGAGTTGTGAAGTTTCTCTACCTGCATGTTCTTCATCTGTATCTTCTGTTCTGCTTTTCACACAGGAATTACTAAAGGAAAACAGAAAGTATGAGACTGATGAAGGGAGGAGAAACTCAGAGTGATTCTGTGAAGTCATGTGACCACAGAGCGTCCTTCCTCCTGCTGATATAAAACCTGTGAACACTGACTCCTCTCTGCTCTCTCCGCTGCCTTAGCATCACTGAGCTGCCTGAAGCTGACGACACAGGTATGTGTTTAACAACATGAGTAGGTTTGTGACTAAGGCAGGTGAAAACCGGATGCAAGGAGACAAAGCCATGT
>NW_018132565.1:0-852 GCF_001952655.1 Monopterus albus
AAAAAGTCAGAATTCAAATCATTTTTGTACAGAGGCCTTAATCCTCCTCCGTAGATTCAACATGTAGTACGCTTCAAAATATTTTTTATAATATATTTCTGGAAAATCTACCGGAGAGTGATGAAGTTGCAAGTGATGGTGCCCAATTGGAAACAGCTTCTTCGTTTCTTAAGTTTGCATTTTATTTTAAGCCTGTTGGAGTCCAGGAAAACCGCCTGGTTCTCCTCTCATAGTTGAACTCCTTCTTTAACACATTGGCTTCCTATGGCTATTCAGTCTTTTTGGCAACAACAGATCTGACACTTCACTCTGAAGGCTACCTGCAACAAGCTTCCCCTCCACTCTAACTCCTTGTGCATGTGTGTTGTGCCATGTTTATTGTCCAGCATTAACATTACTTTTTTACATGTATATGTACTTTTTTTCTTATGTTATGTTGTGGTGTGTCTATGTCAGTCTTATAGGTAGTGTAGTAACATCCCAACTCCTCCTCCTCTCCCTCCCATCCCCTCCACACCTTTAGACTGTACCCATGGGTGTCCCTGCTTTTATGGGGACTCACCCCAGCTTCTGCATGGTAAGCACACCAGTCCAGTCCAATAATGTCCCTAAACCAGTCTGGACATTACTGGACACTAATGGACAATGACCCCTTTAGGTGGCCCTCACACCCTTCGACCAACACTGTGTCTGATTGTCCCTTTTTCTTCCTGTCTGTCTCTGTGTAAGCTGGGAGCACCAGGTGTTGGAGCTCCCATGATGCCCATGGTGAGGCCAGGCTTCCCTGCCACCGGAGCAACCCCTGGAGCACCGGTAACACCCTTATTCTTAATTTTATTATACATACATTTA
>NW_018132566.1:0-852 GCF_001952655.1 Monopterus albus
TCTCTCTCTCTCTCTGTCTCATGTATATCAGTAATTTAATGAGTTTGATCCTCTGGAGTTCTTTCATGTCACACAGTATATATGAAGTCTCATTCATCTTCATATGTCTCTCTGTCTAGTTCTAAAGTGGGGTTGCCCTTCCTTAAGTTCTGCACAACAGGACACATAGCATTTGGTTGTGCGAAAAACAGAGCTGAAAAGTGTGTGTGTGCATCTTCCCTGATTTTCCTATTAGCTGCTCTTGTGTTAAAAGAGAACTGCGTTTCAGCTTTCCCCTCAGGCGAACCTTATTGATGTTTTTATCTCATCCCTCTGACAGAGAAGCAACACACTGCATTGAGAAAGAAGAGAAATACAGGCACTTTAATGATGTATCATAAGAGGAATGAGAGCATAGTCTTGTGGCTTTATAGTATCCGATAACATGTAACAAATAAAATAAGCAAAATCAGAAGCTGTACAAATTGTATGTTCAATGCAGTATCTATACAGGACACAGAAAACACACACATACAGACTCTCAGTGTCACATTATTGTCATATTTATCACTACAAATGGAAGCCTGTATCTGCTGTGTTCCTGCTATGTTTTCACATGGCCGGCCGAATCCAATTTGAATGCCTGCGACAACCGTCACGCACACATATTACACGATCACACATGTACACATCCACACGCTCACCCATCACTTGTCCCTCTATAACCTAACAGCTCTATTGCTCAGGCCCAGGTTGCCATGGAAACCAAAGTGCGAGGGTTGGCGTGGGTATAATCTCATATGGGGTGCGTAACCCAGGTGATAGTTGCCTAGTAACAGAGGAATGAGAGGGGAATTGGGATGAGAGTCTCCA
>NW_018132567.1:0-852 GCF_001952655.1 Monopterus albus
GAGGAGGCCACCAAAAGGGAAGTGAGTTTGAAAGATATGGCTGTGGTAGTAGGCAAGGTGTTGTTTAAGGCTCATTCAGTTTCAAAAGATATAAATTCAATTGTTGATGCTGCCTCAGCTTTTAAGATGTTAAATAGTGAAACTGCGGTTGCAAGTGCTGGTCAGGTGGTGGCCCAGGAAGCTAACGCATTACGTAACGTGCCCAGGGTGGCCTCAGATGTCCCAGATATCGGTCAGGCAGCAGTCAAAGGGCCTCTTGCTCTCACCAAGTCAGCCAGGGCAGGGTTCATCGCATTCAATGCTCTTTTCGTTGGCATGGACATCTTCTTCATCTGTAAAGACAGCATCAGTCTGGCCAAAGGCAGTGAGGCTGAAGTGTCACAGTTCATCAGAGCCAGAGCTGCACTGTGGAGCTCTGAGATGGACTCTTGGCAGAAGATCCATGACTCTCTGATTCAGGGCCGGCTGACATCAGAGAAAAACCAGGCTATCTTGGATTTGCCATGTTATCTGATGATGGAGAAGAAGAAGAAACAAATTGAAGCATAAGCAAAAATGGAAATTCCTTCTGATGAAGTGTCAAACAAAGCCTGAAAGAAAAGAGCTTTGTGTGACACAGTAGTGCTCAGCGAACAGTAGTGTGTTTGTGGCAACTGCAACACTGTGATCAGATGTTAGATTCATTTTATGGAAATGAACAACGTATGAAAATTCACATCAATTCATCAGAATCAGAATGAATCAATAAACATTAATAAAAAATAGCTTATCTACTTTTAGGTGTTAACTGTAATTCTCTTAATTTAAACCACTTCACTTTTTCACTTAAGTTGAACTGATGAATCTCTTGTC
>NW_018132568.1:0-852 GCF_001952655.1 Monopterus albus
GATTTCCAGCCTCACTGGTCGGCTTCAGTCAGTTTGGTTCTAGAGCTTTCAGTCGTATCACATGACCTTCTTCAGCAGATAGAAGAACTTAGAGTTGCTGTGTTTGATTGAAACTTTCAACTTTACCGATTACATTATTGATTGTCACATCAGGAAACTCGCATTTTGAAGGTTAATCAGCTGGTTTTTGTTTGTTGACTGAATCAGTTTGGAGGAAACAAGTGGAAGTGAAATAGACTAAAAATAACATTTTATTTCAGACCTGAGCGTAGCTTCAAGATTTATGTTTTGATGAATTGTGGGGAGACCTTTGACCCTGAATTGTAGGGAGGTGACGTCGTCTCCCAACCAGAAGGTTGAAGGTTCGAATCTTGGTGCCTGCAGTCCACGTGTCAAAGTGTCCTTGGGCAAGACACTGAACCCCCCGTTGCCCCCGATGGTTAGAGCCATCGGTTGAGTTGGTGCCACAGATGGCTGCCATCGGTTCTGAATTCCTTGTGTGTAACATACTTGGCCAATAAAGGTGATTATCCTTATCCTTCAGTTGAAGTTTATGTTTCTTTGTATTGTGGTTGGGCACATGGCAGACATTTTTAAATAGTATTGTGTTGACCAAAGCCATTGAGCCAGTGATTATCTTCCTTAAGTAACAGACCATGTGTGATCTTTCAGTGCAGTGCCATTACCTCCGTTATCATCCTAGGATGTAATGGCCAACACTGTGAACAGCCTACATAAAAACACAGCAAAATTATTCACATCTCTTTTCCACATTTTACATCACTTGCAGTAGATAGACATAGATAATGCTAGGCATTTGTAATGTAACAACATCCATCCATCCATTTTCCT
>NW_018132569.1:0-851 GCF_001952655.1 Monopterus albus
AACACAACACAACACATGATGTTCAGCAGACATACCTGTTCCTCTAGCACTTGTTAAAGTAATATCATGACCACTTTCCTTGTCAGTGGTTCTGGAGAATGGCCAATATCAGAGACTACGGTCTAAAGCACAATGTTTCGATGCACAGAACGTCCAGCTGAGAGTGACTGGCCACAAGGTCAGCAGAATCCATCTGAAATAACAGGGCATCATAAATGCAAACATAATAAATTCAGATAGCACTGTAGAATTTCAACATGCTTATCACTTCATAAATATTATATTGCATTCTATGACCTTCAGCAAAACCTAAATTACAGGCTACTCTCAGTAATTTATATGGTAATCAAGTAAAGTACTTATTCTTATTCTATTCCTTTTCCCCCTCTAGGAGAAAAACCCTATATCTGCCCATATGAAGGCTGCAGCAAACGTTACTCTAACTCTAGTGACCGTTTCAAGCACACTCGTACCCATTATGTTGACAAGCCTTATTACTGCAAGATGGCAGGCTGCCTGAAGCGCTACACAGATCCCAGCTCACTGCGCAAGCACATCAAAGCGCACGGGCACTTTGTAGCACAAGAGCAAGGCACTCCAAGCAGGCTGGGGACGGGACTGGGCCTCCCAGGGCCCCACAGTGCTGCTGAGCTGCCCGCTGTAGGCAGAGCCCACATAATCATACCAGGCGCTGCTGCAGCTCTTCTGGGAAGTCTGGGGATGTCTCTGCCTCTCTCTGCATTCTGCCATTCTGGAGCCCTGGGCTACCATGGGACTCCGCTCCTCTCCATTGGAGGAGGCAGCAGCATGGGGCCACTCGGCCTCTCGGACTCCCCTCTGTTACACTTTGG
>NW_018132570.1:0-851 GCF_001952655.1 Monopterus albus
TACCTGGTAGCTAAACATTTGCCTTTATGCTCCTTCCAAATGAAAGGCTGTGCAGTATAGGTTGTACCAAGTAATATTACAATAGGTAAGCCCTTAGTTATAAAATACTGCCCTGTCAATAATTTTGAAGTTCCAAAGTTGTCACCCGATTATTTTAAAACATCTGCTTCCCTTATAGCTACAGTATCCTGTCTACTGGCACGTAGCCTACTGTACAGATACTTCATTACTATAAATCATGCTATAAATTCAGTTTAATCAGTAAGTTGCTGACTGTAATCTAAAGCATTAGGCTACCAGAGTTTTGTTAGCATTCATTTTATACATCACTTTTACCAACCTCACAACAGGGCTGCAAACCTTCTGCTGAAGTGGCCTCTGTCCTACTTTAAAAGTTAAAGTGGCCTAAAACGAAGTTATGAAGGCGGCCACAGCCGTAAATGGCCATCACACCAACACTTGGCCCCACTCAACGGGCACGGCCACATTTTTTCCTCGGAAAATATGCATAGGCTACTCTTTCGCTACAGTTGCACCGATTCATCCTCTTCCGTGCTTAGAGTACTGCAGAATCCAGTTAAGCCAACCAGGTTCAGCTTACGTTCAATACTCCCCCTCATTACCCCAAAAATGTCTTTATGCAAAACATGTGTAGGGACTTCAATAAATGAAAGCACAGCTCCTAACCGCATCCTACTCATTTTGATTTTCATGTGGTTTTCGTGTATTGTCTAACTTAGTAAATACGGGCAGTCTCATATTTCAGATGTCACAATTGTCTGACAACTTGCAATTTGAACATGAAAAAACAGCAAAGGCAAACAGCTATTTAAAATAAAAAATAAAAAAAA
>NW_018132571.1:0-851 GCF_001952655.1 Monopterus albus
TTTACCTGTGAAAAGTTCCTTCTGGACTTTGTAGGCGTCGAGAACGGGTGTGGTGATGCCTGTCATGGTGCCGATCATGCTGCCCAGTCCGAGGTTGATGAGCATGAAGAAGAACATGACCGACCAGAATGGAGATGCTGGGAAATGGGTCATGGCTTCTGTGAAGGCAATAAAGGCCAGGCCAGTGCCCTGGACAGCCTGCAGAGATATGACCAGAGAAGTCAGGCAACAGGCTGACAGGCGTAAGATGCATCACATTCAGAATATGCTACAGAAAACTGTACTAAAGACTTACCTTGTTGAGCTCATCCTCCAGGACACAAGGCTCCAGACCCAGCTCGGCGAAGCTGCTCTCTTTGACTGCCTTGATGACCTCGTACATCTCAGCATAGTCTGATGTGGTGAGATGAGAGAAGTTCACATGTGGAGGGATGAGTTCGTGGCTCAGCACATTAGAGTTGAGGTATCCCAGGATCTTCTCAGTGTTTCTACAAAGGTAAAAGGATAGAAAAAAATGTGAAAAGCCAAAGACGGTATTAGTGCTGACATACAACCAGGTTGTCAGACCCTGTTCCTGGGTTCACTTGCTAACAGTCGCATCAAACTGACATCAAACACCTAATGCAAATAACTTGTAAGATACTGGTAAATATTTAGAATTGATTATATTAAATTTATATTTATACACTACATATAACTAGCAAACAACTGTGTGTTTTAGTTAAACTACATAACATGAAATGACCTATTTCATGCAAGGATGTGTGAGTGATGGGTGTCAGATCAAATGTTCAATTTGTCCAATCAAAACTAGTATTCCCATGAGTCTCAGCTGTACTTTGTGTTTAGTG
>NW_018132572.1:0-851 GCF_001952655.1 Monopterus albus
AGGCCAAATATGGAAGGAACTGACAAATTTAGAGAAAGAAGAGGTTCGACTTTGAAAGGTTGGGTCACGGAATATAGCAAAGTATAGAAGTAATCTTCAGGAACAGAAAGAAAAACTTCGGGAAAGACAGAACTCTTATGACGTGTCAAAGGCAATGAACTGCTTCATTAGTGCAATATCAAGCCCAGGAACAGAGAGGTGCTATTTCCTGAAGTGGATGAGAATGAACCTCGATAACCTGTCTCGAGAAAAACTGTCTGGCCTCAGGGAGCTGTACAAACAGAAATGTAAGGATTCTGAGAAGAAAGAGGAAATTAAAGACACTGACAGACAACTTTCGAACAGCTCACTGGGGACAGAACACTTCTTCTGTGAAATGGGTCAGATCTCTGAAGCTTCACTTTCCCTTGCAACAGTTAAATGAGATGACCCAGGCAGCAGCCAAAATGGAAAAGAAAGAGCAGTACAAGAGCTTCACTGATGTGATGGAATACAGTCCAGACACTGGGAACTGGTACATCCCTGGACTCTGGAATGGAAGCCCACCAATGGCACCAGTCAGTGCAGGGTACAGCGAGTCTGTGTATGAAGTGAAGAAAAACACAATCCAGATTTTGGGAAATTGTGAGTCATCAGCTAATAATATCCTGGAGTTTACAGAGTGGATGAGAAGCCTGTGGACTGCAGTAAAGCATGAAAACTTCATCTTCAGCTTCAGAAACAGCCTAGTGGCTGATGCATACATGAGGCTCTGCACAGAATTCAACAGATGGGAATGGGATTTCAAAAAAGAGATATACACATGGGTTACAAGAGGCTGAAACAATAATTTCAAATTTTGGTACAGTTGC
>NW_018132573.1:0-851 GCF_001952655.1 Monopterus albus
CATGATGCTCTGACTTTCTCTCCTCCCTTCTCTCCCTATGCTTCTGTATACCACCATTACACATTACTAACTGTATGTCTCCTCTCTCCCATAGTGTGTTCTCCCTCTCTCCCTGTACCTTTCTGCAGGTTGCCCTGGCCCTGGAGCTCTATGTTTCTGATGAGCAGTCACTGGCCACATCAACCTGACCAGTGTTTGATTGTTTATTGTGTCTTGTTGCTTTTCTTCTATTCTCTCTCTTCTATCCACTCACCCCAACCGGTCGAGGCAGTAGGCCACCCACTAAGAGCCAGGGTCTGTCGAAGGTTTCTTCCGTTAAAGGGAGTTTTTTCTCCCCACTATCGCCAAGTGCTTGGCTCAAGGGGGAGTTGTTGGGTTTTCCCTCTGTAATAATAGTGATAACAGTAAGGTCCAGACCTTACAATGTAGTGTCCTGAGATTTTGTTGTGATTTGGCGCCATACCAATAAAATTTGATTTGATTTTAATGTTATGTTATGCCAGAATTTGTACATTACATCATTTTGTCTAGCTTCTTACATAATTTCTACAAAAATCAATTGGGCATTACTATAAAACAGTTACTCAGTACTTGACTAGTCTTTTCACCAAATACTTTTTTTTTACTTCTACATGAGTTATAATTATATACGAGCTGAACACTTTGATAGCTGAAATAGCTAAAATTATGCTGAAGTAGAATTTTTCATTCATTTGAATGGGGCAAAACTTTCAAAATAAAGCTAAATATTTCAAAGGTATAAGGTTTACAAAACCTCTGAATACAAGTATGAATGTCCTTGAACAAGTAAACATTTTGCTACTTAAAATAGCTGAAAGTATGCTGAAGTA
>NW_018132574.1:0-850 GCF_001952655.1 Monopterus albus
GGGGGCCAGCTTTTTTGTCCACGTGCCACTGTTTGCCTATCACTGCTGTACACACACACACTAACACATACACACTGATAAGGGATGATGTTTTTCTCCTGTGTATGTGTGTGTAGGTCTAGCGAGCTGATCCAGAGGGCTCTGATGGACAACGACTTCATGAAACACCTGGAGCACGGCCAGGTAACAGCCACAGCTGTGCTGCTTTATAACTGCTCCATAATGTGCCTGATGTTAAACCCAACTGGTTTGTGCAGATCCTCACCATCGTGGACTGTATGCACCCCACCAGCCTGGCCAGAGGCTGCTGTGTGATCCAGGAGGGAGACGATGGCTCCACAGTCTACGTCCTGGAGGGTAAGGCTCCCTGGGTCAAACAGCTCAGCATGTGACTCACAGATCACGGAGGCCACGGAGTCACTTCTCATGAACACACAGACATGATGCATGTTTGGCTCTGCGCTGACTTTCACTTCAACACTCAGTAGAGTCTGTCAGTGTGTTGTTCTCTCTGTCAAAGTGCTACATGGATGAAGGACACATCCAGCTCTGCTGCTGTAGCCTGAAACCATCCTCTGTGCAGAGCGAGGCCTGTTCAGCAGCACACAATGAATCCATGGTGCAGTATTAAATTGGACTGATGTGGACAGACAGCCCATTAGTCTGAGCACACGGCAGCAGGATCGTCGCTGCCAGCCCGAGTAAACAGGCTGCATCAGAGGCATTATGTGAGTCAAAGTGAAACACGGAGGAGACAGCAGGAAGTGGCCACATGCAGTGTTAGGCTGGTAGGTGAGGTTATATCAGGACACGGTAACTGTCTGGTGTGTGAATGCTGCTCACACACACA
>NW_018132575.1:0-850 GCF_001952655.1 Monopterus albus
ATTTGATACAAAATGACGTCAGCAAAAGCGTATGAACAACCCCACACACGCAAACACAAGTTAGTTTGAGTGTCGGATCTTACAGGCAGTCTGCAAATCTGCCAGTTAGCGGGTAAAGAGGCGAACACAAATCACTACGCTAGCATTCAGGACGACTGGAGACGGTGTAGAGAAACAAATATTATGGAGCAGTCTGAAGGTGAGGCAGTAAATTAGTGAAGCCAAACTTGCTGTCGCAATATTTGCTGATAAATACTTAATATCCATCATGTACCCTGTTCACCACCTCAGCAGCTAGTATAACATTAACAAAGTTAAATAGGGAGCTGTATGATGCTAGCACAAGTAGGCTATTTTTTAAGCAGTCTCACAGTCCTGTCTGACCACCACTGTCTACCACTTACCACTGTCTTTTTTTGCCACACAGCGCAACATTAAGATGCAGGAAAGGAAAAGGCAGCAGAAGATTGACACCTTTTTCAAAAGATCTCTTGTAAGTTATTTCTTAATGTTCTGTAGGTGGGCATTAAGGGAGGCAAATTTTGAGGCTGAAATTTAAGTCTTATTCTTTAATGCTGCACCCTGCTTTTGTAGGTCTGTTGCCAGAGACCTTAGTTGTTTCAGAGGGAACACAGGGATTCACAGGTGAGCAATGAATATATTTAGGATTAAAATGCCTCATACTGTTTTTGTGAACCAGAAATTAACATCCTCAGAGTTCAACTTCCAATGTTTAAAATGAAGTATAGCTTCCAGTCTAGCTCTGACATAGTTGCTATTCTTCAAGGTATGAGCCCAGAGGTTCGTGGTTTCTTTGACCAAGATGAAACAGTTGCTCGTCTCCTCCTAG
>NW_018132576.1:0-850 GCF_001952655.1 Monopterus albus
TAATATTTAAAAAAAATATTGATTGTAGCCAAGCCACTTTAAGTATAATGCTAAATACTGAACTATCTGTTCCACCAAGTGTAATGAAAAATGAATTCAAGACAACAGCAGTGCAAACATGACCTGGTGATGTATCTTTGTTAGTCACCATCCATCCAGGCCTCAACTGCATTGTCCTTAAAAATGCATAAATGAAAAAATAAATAACATCAACAATTTTTGTACTATTTTATATGAAGAGGTCAGCTGAAGTTTCCAGGACTACAGATCTGATGTGACATGGGTTAAAAGCATGTGTAAAATAGCAGCTCACTGAACCATGTTTTAATGCTCGAAACAGCTGTATTTCACTCCAAGACTAAAATATATTAAAACTGAATATACATCACAGAATCTTGTACTGTATGTAAACTGGTCTGCAATCTGTTGATATGTGTGATGCTACCTCTTCTTCTTCATGCAAAAGTTGACTAATAAGTGCAAACATGATCTTATCATTTTAGCACAATGTTGATCTCTGTTGAGCAGTTGTATATGTCTCTCCTACTCTTTGAACGGAGTTTAACTCCATTATTTTAGGTATGGAAATTGAACAGATAGGCCAGTGGAAGAACAAAATCACACACATGAAGAAACCCGAAAACACCAAAGCCAAGCTACACTGCCGGTGATAACGATGGGAACATCCTCTGCACAGTCAAGGTCTGCTTCTGGAGTGTCCAACATGCTTAGTAATGACAGATCCAGTCATTACGTGACTGGACTGTTTTCTAAACACTATATGGGAAATACTCCTTCACAGCAGAGTTCATATGGTCATAGGAGTGAAGTGAATTAAACCAATCCTGTG
>NW_018132577.1:0-850 GCF_001952655.1 Monopterus albus
GGCTTTTCCTGGGCGTGTCTGGTCTGCACAGCGTGTGTGTCATAGGAGATGCCCCCTTTAACAGAGTATAGACATAGCCAATGAACATATCTAGTGTATCAGGCTCCACCATATTGCGACATATAGGCGACAAAGAGTTATAGAGCAGTGCTTCTTTGAATAAATGTAGTTCGACTCCCAAGGCTTCTATAAAAATCACGCTTGAAAGGACAGATACACTAACATACTTTAATTGTTTTAGCTCCTTGTCGTCCATAAAATGAAGAAAACACTTAGTGAGCAGATCCTCAAGAATGTCACAATAGTCGTCAGTGGTAATTTCGCACTTTTTGGGCATTAAATCTATATCTGACCACATTTTCACAATGTCCAAAGCGAACTCTGCAAGCAGAACTTTAGTGGGAAACTCTATTCCGTATCTCCGTCTGTCTAATAACAAATCATTCTGATATATTGTCAGACACTCAAACATGGATTTGATCCGCAAGACTAGAGCATTAACTATAAGGGTGTCCACATTTTGTGACGTTCCTTCGATATATATCGGCATTTCATTATACTTCGCCATTCCTTAAATATTGTTCAGAATTCCGATACTCTTTTTATTCAAAACAAATGTTCCACACACTGCACTAAACTCTTGTTAGCAACGTTTCAATGTAACATAGATGCAGGCAGCCAGTCCTGATGTAAAGTTCTGAATCCCATTCATCAAAGCCATTCAACAAACTGACGTCATGGATCGTAACGTTTGTTTCTTGAACGGTTGCGTGTGCGCATGCGCGTGCATGGCAAGCGGTTGCCACGTCGAATAATATTCTATCTATGAATATTTTCTTCATTTGTGGTT
>NW_018132578.1:0-850 GCF_001952655.1 Monopterus albus
ATTTATATAACAATGTATTGTATATTCATAGTAAACATATTACACAGATTTTTTAAATCTGTAATATATAATTATGGGTACATGAAATATTGAATTGAGATTAATCCTAATTTACCTGTTTATAAATCCATTATGTACAGTGTACCAAGCAATCGTCCAGACAATGTGATTACTACAGCAATATTATAGTAGTATTAATACTAAATTCCTCTGATTTCATATTCAATACAATCCAAAACTGAGACGCAAGACAGCAAGTTGCATTTGAATGAACTGAAACTAGAGAACACGTCCGCGGTGATACAAGACATGAATGTGCACTGTGTTAACTTATAATGCATCACTATTGACAACAGTCATTATAAAGAAGGAAATGCAGCAGAACAGAATCGATATTCCAGTAGTTTAGTCATCTAACCAACTTATTTTGTTCAAACACAGAGTGAGCAAGTGGAAAAAGACAAACCCAGGTAGCTGGCTTTGGTGCAAACAGTGAGGTTTATTTACAGTGCTGTACAAGGAAATAAATATAGGAGGGATGTTGAGAGAGATGACCAGGTGTCAATCAGCGGCAGAAGAAACACAGTCAATGGTATGGTGGATGATAATGGGCTGGGCTGCGGATGTTGGGTTCACTCCTGGGCTGGTCGAGGTGGAGGCGATGATGACTGAGAAAATAGGAGTATGGAAAAACAAACAGGTTAAAGGAGACTGTGCATCGACCTGTGAGGCGATGGCTGGTGGAGCTGAGTGAATCCAGGGTCCAGAGGAGCAGTCCGGAGAGGTGGAAAAACAGATACGGCGGGGCAGGAATAGAGACTTGAGAAAAACACAGAAAAATATAGCGGGC
>NW_018132579.1:0-850 GCF_001952655.1 Monopterus albus
TTGTGCCTGTTTTTCCTGTTTGGATCCCGGATTGCCAATAACCACTGGGTACTACCTTGTCCTCCTGAGTTGGACTGTTTTCTGTGTATTCGATTTATCAGACTTCTCTCTCTGACCTCTCGCTTTGGATCCCTTGGCTGTGTGAGTTTGATGGTTCTAACCTTGGACTGTGTTACCGAGCTGTGAGTGTGTTTCAAGTTTTTGTATTGTTTTGTTCGATGTCAGTGCTCTTATTAAAGTGACAGTTTTGCTTTTACTCATGTGGCACTATAATTGAGTTCACCCCTTGATATTATCGGCAGCTTTACGTGGCAATTCCTGACAGTGCCAACACAATAGAGGGCAGTCACCTTAACTTTTCTTGCACAAGTCAATAATTTTGTTGATAGCGCTTGTCAGCGAAGCTGTAAATACGGGTCATGGAGAGAACCAAGAAACAGAGGAGGCAGAGAAAACGGCAGAAGTGGCTAGAGGAGAGAGAGAAATTATTATTAAAATGCTATGGCAGAATGCTTAGAAAGTTAAGCTTTGAATAAGTAAGGATAATCATAAGATGATTTATGTGTATGTTTTGTTTGAAATAATCATTAGTGAATTGAAATGATCATTAGTGAATGTGTAAGAATAAAATGTGAAATGGTTGTATTGAAAGAATGGAGAGAAGTGATTTTACATCTAAAGGAGTGAAAAAGGCAGAATCACAAAAGAGGAAGCGGACATCCCTGAATAGAGGAACTGTGTGTATGTGACACAGAGAAAAGACACACAGCTTATTAAGGAAGTAAAAATGATGGTTTCAAGCCTAAAAGTAAAAAATGACTGAAATGTCTAATCAATGATATTGTTTAGT
>NW_018132580.1:0-850 GCF_001952655.1 Monopterus albus
TTAAGGTGGCCTCCCTCCACTGTGTTAGAAAATGCAACTTCTTATATTTGGGACTTAGTATGAAAGAATTTTAACTAGAAGAAAAACAAAAAAGGCTATAAACATCTTCATAAATTGTTCACTAACTTTGATTAAGAATGCTTTAATGCTGAAGTTTTCAACAAAATTTCGTGGCAGACATATTGGGTGCGCTCCAAAAGTCCAAAAGCTGGTGCCAGATGGACGTGGTTTCTTTTCCATTTAAATTAAGCATTTAAGACTCACCGACAGCTGCGGCAAACTGCAGCAAATCAACACGTTGAGTTTGATAGAAAGGTGAACAGCACCCTTTTGTTTAGAAAATGTAGACACCATCTCCTCCCAGTTGTAGAGAGTGGGGGTCACATGATCCATTTATGAATGTGTATTTATTTACACCAGCAGATCCACATCATAATGCTCCTTTCACTGTACTTTACAGATGGGATGATGTTTCCATGTTGGTATACAGTGTTCTTTTTACACCATAGCTGACATGATATTTTCATATTTCTAATAACATGAAAACAGAAAGTAGGTTTTGTAGAGTGCAAAACCATCTGTCTTGTTAAATGACCATTTTCCTTCCTATTTCCACATATGGTGCCAGTTCCTTTTATTACCTCTATAAGTGTTGTCCCTGTTTGTTCATAATAACATTAAGTTCCTTCATGCAGGTCATGTCCTTGTTCCCTTGATGGGACCTGGAAAGGCAAAAATCAGGATGAGCTTGCATGAGTCAGTGTTTTTTGAATGTAAAGAGAGACTTGGCATCTTCTTGTGTCTGTCACCCAGATTTCAATTCAATAAATGTGGTGACTGCACAGGAAGC
>NW_018132581.1:0-849 GCF_001952655.1 Monopterus albus
GTAAGACCAGTCAGGATGTTGCTGTTTGGGCAGACGCTCCTTATATCGGTAATAAGACTTTGACCTGGTACCAACAAAGAAATGGAGAAGCTCCTAAACTGCTCATTTACTGGGTTAGTAATCGGGCATCAGGGACTCCAAGTCGTTTTACAGGCAGTGGATCAAACT
The DNA here is from genome assembly GCF_001952655.1 of Monopterus albus. NCBI lineage: Eukaryota > Metazoa > Chordata > Actinopteri > Synbranchiformes > Synbranchidae > Monopterus > Monopterus albus. The sequence continues at coordinate 169 of NW_018132581.1, forward strand.
CTGACTTCACTCTGACCATCAGTGGAGTCCAGGCTGAAGATGCAGCAGTTTACTACTGTCAGAGTGAACACTGGTTGAACAGTCAGTGGGTGTTCACACAGTGAAAAAGCGTCGTACAAAAACCTCCCTCAGTCAGACTTAACAGAAACTGAACTAACTGCTGCAGCTGGAAGCTACTGCACAGACTGATACACTTCACTGAGGACACACACACGTTGGCCCCACTTTCCCCGTTACATCTTTTCACCATCCACTCTTTTCCAACTATAATTCCATTTGGTGGAGACCTACCATGACCTGAACCTAAAAGATGTCACCGTAAAATTTAATTACTTACATTCGGGTACCTGTTTTTTGTTCACAAAAGGACACTGAGTCCCCACGTTGTGAGAAATAAAAACCCACACTGTACAGTGTTTGATCAAGTGGCCTGAACATTTCCTGATTTTTGCTTTAACAAGTGAATGTCAGAAAACAGTCCATTACAAAAGAACACACTGTTGGAAATCAGATTACAAAAACATCACAGCTTCTCTCCATTGTTCATATTCCACTGTGACCCAGACTGGATCACAGTGATTTCAACTATGTCCTGTTAAAAATAAAGATGAAGGCACAGAAGGACATCAGAAACCTTCAAAATCAATGCGGGCTCCAATCAGCTGACTCATGAAAACACAC
>NW_018132582.1:0-849 GCF_001952655.1 Monopterus albus
AAAATGCAACTGCTTTTAATGCAGTGCAACATCTTCTGAACAGCAATAACAGTGCAACACAAAGGCAAAACATTTCCCCTGCTTTGTATATTTGTGGTACCAGACGTGCCTGAGGCAAAACCGCTGCACATAAAACAGAAACTATATGTTTGAAAAGTTTGTGAAAATGTTTTATTGTGATTTAGGGTGAATTTATCCTTTAAACATTCCTATAATTTACAATGATATCATTTAATCTCCCTGCAATGTAAATTTTAAACATAATTTGGATCAAAACAGTGTCAGATATGGGAGTGAATTTTCACAAAAAGCTGCCCAGTTGCAGAGAAACCCTGAAGATAACAAAGGAAGTAAAATCAGACTTGTCCAAGTCTTTACCGGAAATGCAGGATGACTCTGTCCCTGTAAAGCATTTACTGCCTTCTCCAGCCCTTCCCATGTGATGTGATTGGCAGAAACATCCAGCAGCCGAAGTCGAGGCATGGTGATGACTGTGGCAATCAGCTCGGGGAGAAGGCTGTCGTGCAGACGATTGCCAGAAATGCGCAGCTCGGTGAGGCTGGCCTGAAGTTTTAGGGCACGAAGCAGTGGGCTGAGGGAAGATGGGGCCAAGCTGACGTCACACAAAGACACAGAGGAGCTTCCATCCTGCACCTCACACAGACGGGTGACACGCTTGTTCTCATCTGCAGGGTGACAAAGAAACACCTTGCTTCATAACTGTTGTCAAAATGTGTAGGTGTTTGTATGTAACTGTGTGTTTCTCACCCAGTGCCAGGCTGTGACAGGCCTTTTTGTAACGCTCAGGGAGAGGAGGCAGATCCCAGGAGCACACTTCAGCCAAAACCT
>NW_018132583.1:0-849 GCF_001952655.1 Monopterus albus
TACTTTGAAGGAGACAGATCAATATAGTGTAGGTAGATAAAAAGAGAGCCAGAGTACTTTATTAGTCCCACAGTGCATGTGTTTAAAATACATTAGCAAAGGCTAGGTAGAACAATGAGCTGGACACAGAGCTACATGTATGCACTCTCCATGGCCCATACACCTCACCTCATAACTATAGTAATAAATATTATCATTCTCACACAAGCCAACACAATAACAGGGTCAGGTGTGAACCGTAGCAGTAACCACACTCAGGGTGATGGGCAAAAACAACTACACCAGATAAAGCAACACTGGTCTGGTCAGGGTGAATTACAACACAGACACTTTACTAAAACATATATACAGAACTAAAACACACTTAACAGAACCATGCAAACAAAGACTCTGGAAGAACACAGTTTCTAACCTCTCAGGCATGCTAGGAAACCTAAACAGACAACTCCACCCCCAACTTTACAATACAAAGACTTACATTATATGTATTTGACTTACAGAATAAAAGCTTCTAATAAGTGGTATACTGTGCAGATTCCTCTTTCAGGGAGCAGTTTGTGCCGGCGACTTTATCTGGTTCTCCATCACTGCAACTTAATCAACTTTAACATTTTCACTTAGACTGAATTAAAGTTCCATTGCAGTTTGCAGACCATGCATCCATCGCCATCGTCGTACTCCTGCAGATAACTGGTTAAACCAGTTTCTATAATAGCGATCACAGTGTTCTTCCTGAAGCTTTGTACTGTGGGTGTGTGTTCTCAAAATAAATAGCGCATCCTTTTATGGCACTGATTTATGGTTTTTAATAATGAAGATGTAGGGAATTATAGGCTGTATCCATTAAAG
>NW_018132584.1:0-141 GCF_001952655.1 Monopterus albus
ATGTAAGGCACTTTAAAGCAGCAAGTGGAAAAGAGCACAATTAAAAATACAAGAACCCTGTCAGGTTTGTCCAGCTACACCTTCCTCTCTTCTTTTTCCTCACACTAGCCTAGCCCTTGCACTGATTACACTATTCAACAC
>NW_018132584.1:329-620 GCF_001952655.1 Monopterus albus
TTACCCGGCCCTGCCGTCTCTAGCGTCTTCTTCCTCTTCGGAAACAAAACCCCAGAAAACAAGACAACCACGAGGACCACAACAATGACGCGGAACCGGGACCAAACAGTTAAAGGAACAAAAACAAAACCACCCGAAAAATGCAGCCCCTGTCCATGGGGTGACCCCGGAAAACAAGGAGCAAGGCAGAAGTCCAGGGAAGCCGCTCGGGGGGACGACCTCGGGACCAGGCAGGAGACCGGAGAGGCCGCTGGAGGCGGCCTGCTGAGGCACCGGGAGGCGAGGGGTGGA
>NW_018132584.1:750-849 GCF_001952655.1 Monopterus albus
GCTCAGTAACATCTGGCCCCCTCCCTGAGTCTCTTCTTACTGGAGCTGGAAGCAGGGCAGCAGCGTCGTCGGCGGCGACCCCCTCTGGAGCTGGAAGCA
>NW_018132585.1:0-159 GCF_001952655.1 Monopterus albus
AAAAGTCATGGGTAGATTTTTGTAATAGCCTTTTCAAAACAAATGAAACAAACAAATGAAATGCAGAATCCAAATCACCAAATAAAGTAATAGCAACATTCAGTATTTTTTTTAACAGGAAAATATATATTGATAAAAAAAATATACAAAAATTTTATT
>NW_018132585.1:252-849 GCF_001952655.1 Monopterus albus
ACATGTTGGTTGCTGGTTACAAAAGAACACAGAGTATCAAAAGAACATAACAAAGTCCAAGTATATAAAAGTCCATGAGAGTAGACGATGGTGGAGGGAAACAAACAGGGGAATCCAGGGACTGACGCAAAAACCAAAAGGGGCAGGAAGATGAAGACGGGCAGGTGAAAGAACAAAAAGACCAGTGTACACAATGCAATCCACAGCACAGGAACTGTCTGCGTGGAAAACAAAGGCACGTATTGCTAACCGCATAATTGGTGTGATAGAGTCAAGCCAAAACGCACAGAAACTGTCAGCGTAGCATTCTATCCCACGCAAACATCCTGAAACAGTTCAGTCCTTATCAGGTAACACATACTGGAATGGTACACACAAAACAAAAAGTCATGGGTAGATTTTTGTAATAACTTTTTAGAAACAACAGATGAAATGCATAATCATTAAGAGACATTCAGTATTGTTTAACAGTAAAATATATAGAGATAAAAATAAAGATATACAGAGATTTTATTTAAAATCCTGTGAGTTAATGGAAAGAGATACAAGATTTTACTGTCTCCCTCGTCGCATAAAAGCCAAAAGTTTATACAAATC
>NW_018132586.1:0-334 GCF_001952655.1 Monopterus albus
CTTAAATAAACATCCTGCTCTGTCTGACTTCAAGTGTCATATTCCAAGATGTCATCATAATACATTTATGATGACAATAGTCACAGACTGTTACAAGATGAGAAGCACAAATGTCAGAAACATTTTTCATCACAGAGACACAAATCCATTGTACAATGGTACCAAAAATTAGTCCAGACAGTAACTAGTAACTAGACATCAACATCCCAAGGCACATCAAAATCAATCAAGTTTCAGTTTCTAAAGCAGAATAACAAATGAACACAATTATGTACCCAAAAGCAGCACAGCAGTGTTTAGTCCTAATTTTTCCCTTCTCTGCATAAGATCTGGT
>NW_018132586.1:403-849 GCF_001952655.1 Monopterus albus
CACACAAAGGCCAGGGCTTCAAAGACACACCGACCCACAGCTTTAATGAATGGCTCTGGTGGCACAGAGAATCATGATGACCTCCTGCAACCATGAAAGGTATCCTTAAAACAAAGAAAAAGGCCGTCTCCCACTCAGCCAACAGACACCTTGCTTTAACTTTGATGCAGAGGACATTTTACCCTCCAATCTGCCAGAGCACTAAATTGCCCGATGGCAAAAATAACATTAAACAAACTTAATAGTATGATATAATTCGTGCAATGAATTGTCACAGGCACTTTTTTTTCCTGAAATCATTTTATCATATTAATCAGGTAAACTGTAGTGTCTAGCATACTGGCTGATTAGTGAAGTTGGAAAAAGTAAATGAGCAAATGAGTTGTGGCCACCACCATAGAAAACATCAGTGCTCTTCTTATCTATATGTTTATATTGATAATGAA
>NW_018132587.1:0-849 GCF_001952655.1 Monopterus albus
AGAAAGGAGGAAGAGAGGCAGGCCGTGACGAGCGGACCTGACACAAACGCTGTTTTTATTCCATTTCCATCATGCAACAATATATTCCTCTGTGTCTGCACTGGGTTTGTAGTTGCGTGTCAACAGCAGAACATGTATGCTCTGATACAGGAAGAGAGGCATGAATTAGGCTGTCTTCATGATGATTTGGTGACATAGTGCCATATTGATGCTCATTTTGGTTGTGTTAATGCCTGTTCAGACCTTACTGTCATTTCCTGAAACAGAAATTAAACCATTTCCTTCCATCCCCTTTAAAAAATACCACAGAAAAGGGCCTGAGGTCTCAGAGAGAAAAAGTTCTTCTCCAACCAGAAGATCCCAGCCCACCCTACCAAGCTAGTTACCTGCCTGCCTGTTATCAGCCAGGTTTCTGCCTCTGACTCTGATCCTGCCTAGCCCTTGGATTTATAAACCTGCCCTTTATTTTGGAGGGTTTTTTTTATTGCTCCACTGCCTACTTTTCTATTGTTCTGTGCCTTCTGTGTTTTTATCACAGCAGTTTTATGTATTTTCCTGAGCTCAGTGCAATTTTGCTTATGTGCACATTGAAATGTTTTTGTTGTTATCATCTGGCAGGTTTTTCCTCCAAGTAATGGAGTGTTATTTGTTCTCCCAGGGTCGCAGTCCTCGACCTCCCTTGGTTTAACTCCTCTGAGTGTTTTCTGTTCTCTGGAGTGCTCTCACATGTACCCACTGTGTGATGTTCCATGCCAGATGCCTCTGAGCCAAGTCAACTGTGCTTCTGGACACTTGTTGACATAGGGGTTCTTTTTGGCACATTACAGCTTTAAGCAGCATTTATGGATG
>NW_018132588.1:0-849 GCF_001952655.1 Monopterus albus
GCGCCCGGCCACCCTGCAAAGGAAGCTAATTTCGGCCGCCTGTACCAGGGATCTTGCCCTTTTGGTCATGACCCAAAGCTCATGACCATAGGTGAGAGTCTGAATGTAGATCGACCAGTAAATTGAGAGCTTCGCCTTACAGCTCAGCTCTTTCACCATGATGGACCGGTACATCGGCCGCATTACTGCAGAAGCTGCACCAATCCGCCTGTCAATCTCCCGTTCCATCCCTCACTCGTGAACAAGACCCCGAGATACTTAAACTCCTCCACTTGAGGCAGAAACTCCCCACCAACCTGAAGGGAACAAACCACCCTTTTCTGACTGAGAACCATGGCCTCAGACTTGGAGGTGCCGCAAGGAACACGGTCGAATGCCTTCTCCAGATCCACGAAACATGTGGACTGGTTGGGCAACACGTGTTGACAAACCACTTCATCGTCGCTGCATTAAAGTTGCCGGGGAAATACACCATCAGAGTGTCTGAGGAGAAGGTCAGAGAAGCCAGCGAGAACATTCTACAGGAACTAAAAGATTCTGAGAACGTGGTGGACATTTTGGGTTATATAAAAGATGACTTAGTGGGAGACTAAGTTAAAGATTGAAAATCTTCAGCAGGCTGTGGACTTTTGGGAGGGTCAGGAGTAATTTCTCAACTCAACTCAACTTTATTTATATAGCGCTTTACCACAGCACAGCTGACCAAAGCACTTAACATATCATGCAAATATAAAAACAACACATAAAAAGCTATAAACAATAATATAAACACTAACACTACAGACAGAGTCTCATTCTTGGTCAAATGCCAATGAATACAAATATGTCTTCAGATAAGACTTAAAAGTA
>NW_018132589.1:0-849 GCF_001952655.1 Monopterus albus
AAACCGCAGTTTTGAATATGCACGGAGATGTTTCAATCCGTGTATCATTAGTTCTTTTATTTTTCAATTGACAATCAAACCAGGTCTCGTAAACCCGACAAATTAAATATTAAAATCAAATTCAGTCCATTTCCTATTTTTGAACCAAGTCTAAAATTGAAATAATAAAAAATGGCCTTTTTGGTTTTTGATATCCGATATTTTTGATGGTCAACTGAAAAACAAAAGAACTAGTGATACACAGATTCATATGGGCCGCAATGTTTTGTACTTCGGAATAAAATAGTGTTATTGTCTTGTTCACATGTTTTGAATATAGAAGTTTACAGCATTTAATAGTGAATAATATGTAATGTTTCAAATGAACCTAGATATGTTTAATCTTCCCCAAAGTTTTTTTCAGTCTTTTTCTTAATTTTATGTGGTTTTCAAATATGAAAGGCAGTGATTTTGATAAAAACTTGTTTAGATTTATTTGAGTTCTGTGCGAAGAAGTGAAAAGTATGCCATTTGCAATAAGTCCTTCATAAAAAAGTTCATTTGCATTTAATGTTAATGGTTCAAAGGATGTCGGGCTGAATGGTCGGCCCCCCCACACATTTTCACCTCACCAAATCTGGCCTTCTTTGCAAAAAGCTTGGACACCCCTGTGTTAAACTAACAGAAATGCTTCTTTGAAAAACAAAATGATAAAAAATGTCCTCAAACACAAATCCTTCTTTAAAATTTAAGTCAAGAACTTTAAACCCAGTGCTCAAGGACCAACTGATCCTATTTATTCAATTAAAGACTTAAAACTCACTTGATTAATGAGAAAACTTTCATGCAGTAACTTGTTTTTGTACAGAG
>NW_018132590.1:0-848 GCF_001952655.1 Monopterus albus
TTTAGTTGCAGCTATAAAGCTTCAATTTGTTCTCAAATGCAAGCTGCATGGCGGGTTGCATGCAGTTATACCAGATACCACAGAGAGGGATGCTCTGCAAGCTGCCATACCAGCTGGGTGGCTGCCATTCTACCTGTATTGCAGTTCTACTACACTGTAGGTGATGCTGCCATGACACCTGCAATGCAAACTGAACTTACTGAGTGTATGTGAATGGGGGAATCTGTAAGCCAGGAAAGTGTTATGTACGTCCAGTCCACTGTACCAGAGCACAATATCACAAACTTGCCTTAGGGGGGTTTACAAACTGAAGAGCAGCTTCTTCTAGAACAGACAGACGGGAAATAGATGTGTGTACAGAATAAATCAAGACAACAGAGCTACTGCATGGACAGTCAGAACGTCCTGGAGGACGAGCCAACTTCCAGGAGCCTCCATCAGACCTGGGCCACACGACCTTTAGTTAAATTTAGATTCTAGCTGCAGAATTCTGAACCACTGGAAGAGTTTTAGTTCATAAGATGTATCATTTTAAACATGTAGCTACCTGTTGGTTTCTGACCACAGTCCCACATTTTCTACCTCACGTTAACGTAGTCACACATTCACAGCTGGGAGCTCAGCTTCCCACTACAACCACTGTGACACAGGCCGACACTGGGCAGCTTCACTGGGGCGGCTGTGAGATAGAGATGTTCTATTTTATTTGTATAGCACCAACAATCACAACAAAGGTCGCTTCAGGACACTTTACAAAGTCAGGTCTAGACATTATTATTATTTTTTTATTATTATTCTTATCGTTATAGAGGGTAAACCCCAACAAATCCCCCTTCTCCTTAGGATCG
>NW_018132591.1:0-848 GCF_001952655.1 Monopterus albus
AAGAAAGCACAATCTCCCCATTGGCATTGTTTAACCCTGGGAACCTCTAACAGAAAACTATTCACTGCTCTGACAACTCTTGACAGCCTATGCCGATGTTCCGGGTCAGAGAGGCATCCTGGTGCCCTGCCATTTTATACTTTAAAAGGTAAGTAGCAGTAACTTCAACTGAATCCTCTAAACGGGAAGCCAGTGAAGACAGAAAAGAACAGGAGACATATGGTCAAATTTACAAGAACCTGTCAGGAGTCGTGCAGCAGCATTTTGTACCATTTGAAGTGACATCATACATCAGCTTCTGTAAGGACGTATGTGTGCCAACCAAGACCTTCTGCACAACAAAAAGCCTTGGTTCACAGTAAAACATAAGCAGCTTCACCGTGCCAAAGAGGAGGCCTACAGATATGGGTAGCAACCAAACAGGACAGGAACAGACTCCAGCAGACAGTCAGGACTGCAGAAAGAATCATTGGTGTGAGCCTGCCCTCCATGGAGGACATGTACATCGCACGGGTCAAAAGGAGGGCGGAGAGGATCACTGCAGACCCCTCACACCCCGGATACAATTTGTTTGAACTCCTCCCCTCTGGATGGCGTTACAGGTCACTGTGCACCAAGACAACCAGGCACAGGGACAGTTTCTTTCTCCAGGCCGTCACTCTGATGTACACTTAACCCATGACAGTATGACTGGACAATCACCCTCAGTGCAATGCCTGTGTATATATACATTGTACAGATTATACATACTCGTACAGGTCTCTAGTACTCTGTTTTAAGTACTCTATTTTTATCCCTAATTATCTCATCTCAATGAGCACAAACTTTCTTTACTCTATACAGTGCAC
>NW_018132592.1:0-848 GCF_001952655.1 Monopterus albus
TGTTTCTAACACTGTTGCTGTTCCTGCTACTCATTCTACTACCTGTGCATCTACTGCTACTAGTACTGCTGCTGTGCTGCTAATATTTATTGCCCCTGCTGCCCGACTCTGTTACTTACTGTGGTACTAGACCTTTCCTTTTTCTACTACTCCTAAGATTACTGTCAGTGGTACTGCACCTGTACTCAGTACCAGTACTCCTGTTGTGCGTTTCAGTACGAGGAGCTCCAGCTGCCCCCCATCACATCCGCCCCCCCTGATGCTCCTCCAGAGGTGATCTACTACAGAGCTCAGCTTCCTCATTCCACCCCGCCTAGGTGCTGACAGACACCTGGATGGTACCTGGACACCTGAGCCTCTCACCTGTAGTGTTTTTATTTCACATTCAGATGTTTGTACTTGAGGTGAAGGGACTCTGTGTTCCACTACGCAGCATCAGACCCATCAGAGGTCCTGAAACATGAGGGCCCTGGAAGTGTCTCAGCCTATTAAGGAACAATGTGATGGTTTCTGAATATTTAAGGAAGCATATTTCCATAAGTTTCAACCTTTTTTGTGAGGCTGCAGATCGACAGTTTCAAGACTGTGGAAAGTTTAAGTGAAACCTTCTCAGGAACCGGTGATTTAAAAGTCAGAGGTGCCGAACTTTGAGCTGCTGCCAAAACTCCACAATGTGACTGTACCATTTTGAATTCAGGCCAGTTACCAGAAGGCTTGGTGCTGTATGGTTTTGGTTGGTAACTGTATGAGTTTCTTTATTATTGATTGTGTTTGTTGCTCATGAAACACTTGTCAGACATATACCAGTATAAGACAGGTTTTATACAGGTATAGTGCTTTTCTATGCA
>NW_018132593.1:0-848 GCF_001952655.1 Monopterus albus
TCCCTATTCCTCCATGGGTCAACGAGGCTGATCCCACTGCCTTTGCATCCATCCCAGGGAATGTTAACGACTTCGATGCCACTTCAATTCCTGTTCCCATGTGGACTGAAGACCCTGCTGCCACCTCAGTTCCTGCTTCTGAGTGGGTCAACAGCTTTGCTTCCTCCTCCCAAGTGGGTCTAAGATCCCATTGCTGGTTTTGTTCCTGTCCCTGAGTGGGTCAACAATGACTTGCCTGTAGTTGCTGCTCCCTGGGAGTTCGCCAACTCCATGCCAGCTCCTGTGACCCAGGGGGCCATGGATGACGCATCGCTCCAGCTCCTGCCCTTTCTGCTGTTGCCGCCAGTCTCCCATTCAGCTGTCAGGAGCCCCTGAACAGCCTCAGCTTTCTGCTTAGTTCCATAGCCAGCCCCCCAAACTGTCCCAGCTACATGGCTGTCCTACTGAGCGGCCTCAGTTCCCTGCCAGGCACAGTGGTCACCCACCAGAATGGCCTCAGCATCCTGTCTGCCTGAGCAGTCTCAGCATCCTGATCGCCTGAGCAATCCCAGCTCTCTGCCTGCTGCACAGGCAGACCTCCAGAACAAATGCCACCTTCTGTCTGATGTCAGGGCCAACCACCGAAGTAACTCTGGCCTCCTCCTGGTTGGCTTTTGTTTACTGTCCAGTGCCAGGGACGCCCTCCTGAAGATTCTCATCTGCCTCCTGGTACCCTGGTTGCCTTGGGCTTGGTGCCTGTTGCTGAGACTATTTCTCCCTGTTGATTTGCTGCCTGCTCTGTTCATACTATGTGTTGTATACTGCCTGAGAGCCTTTAACTGTCCTTTTACTTTTGCTCATTGTGAGCT
>NW_018132594.1:0-848 GCF_001952655.1 Monopterus albus
CTCCCACCCCTCCTTCCTCCTCTGCTCTGTTGTTGTTTTTCCCTCCATGGAGAATGAAGTACTGTGCGTTCTGGGCTGTTCTTTCTCAAGGGCAGGGATGACTGTGCTCTGTGTTTAGGTCCATTTTTTAGCTGTGTGCCAGATGTCTAATTTCAGGTTGGCAGTGCTGAACCCATTATTGTTGCTTTCCATAGGAGAACATTATTGCATTTATTTTGCAACCATATTATCTCAGGTAGAGCACAACACATTCATTCCTGTTTTAGTTTGAGTCAGTCTGTGTAACGCTATGCTGACTTTTCAAATGACCTGTCCATTCACTGTAAATCATGATGAATTCTACTGAGTGTCATGAGAGGTCACAAATCTGCTCAAGCACGTATTTCTTTTACCCTAGTACAGCAATCTTGTATAGCAATTTAGGCATTCAATGACTTCATCAATGCAGATATACATTCAGATGTGCAAAATATTATGGCACTGAAATTTTACAGATACCGTAAACGAGCACCGCTGCAGAAATGTTAGTTTGAATACACCTCCATGTAGGATCTGCTGCCTGTAGGCCATTGCCAATGTGTGGACTGAGAATATCTGAAGATGTCAACAGTAATTTGAGCAAAAGTAACTGCTATTCAACATCTAATAGCTCCAACATGACCTGCTCAGATTCCAGTGTTTTCCATACATTGACTTATTTGAGGTGGCCGCCACAATGTTAGCATTGACTTCCACATACTGATTTAAATATGTTAAATCTTATTTCAATGTAATGCTGTGCATAGTGCACTCAGTTCCCCCATGTCCCGTTCTATTTCTCTCTCACACAAAAACACATGACAACCACC
>NW_018132595.1:0-848 GCF_001952655.1 Monopterus albus
TTATTTAACAAACCTTATTTAATAAACCTGCTTACAATATAAATTAGTAACTTCTGAAGACCATTCAAGTTCATACTGAATGAATCAGAATAATTTGGATCAAACCACAACTCTAAATCTTACTTATCATAGTGTAAGTTGGACACACATCTACATTATGATGATCAAGACCAATGCGTTTTCCACCTAACTCTATCCTTGGCATCCTCTACTCTCACCCCAATTAACTTCATGTCCTCTTTAAGCACATCCATATATCTGCTCTTTGGCCTTCCTCTTGACCTCTTGCCTGGCAGCTCCATCTCCAACATCCTTCTACCAATATAACCACTATCCGTCCTTCTTAATCTGACATCTAATTATTTTTGCTACTAATTTAATACATTACATGCATTTCTTTTTTGGTCTGACAGGTGTTGATGGTCAGATTCTGACTGAATCTGAACCAGTGATTAAAAGACCTGGAGAATCCCACAGACTGACATGTTCAGCCTCTGGATTCACATTCAGCAGCTCCCGTTTGTGTTGGGTCAGACAGGCCCCTGGAAAAGGACTGGAGTGGATTGCTTTTATACACACAGGCAGTTCTGAGATCTATTACTCCCAGTCAGTCGAGGGCAGATTCACCATCTCCAGAGATGACTCCAGCAGTAAACTTTATCTACAGATGAACAGTCTGAAGACCGAGTACACAGCAGTGTATTACTGTGCCAAAGACACACAGTGAGAGACAGTAATAGGTGAGTCATACAAGAACTACTTCCTCTACTGACTTTAGCTGCAGCTGAAACAGTTGAGAATTAAAATGGAGATAACTGTTTACATAAAGTGTTTTTGTGTGTCTGTTC
>NW_018132596.1:0-848 GCF_001952655.1 Monopterus albus
TCCTCAACAGCTGATGTATAACAACACATCAGTCCCTGTTAATGCTACCAGGATCACGTGTCCGTCCGCTAAGTGTGTGTGTGTGTGTGTGTGTGTGTGTGTGTGTGTGTGTGTGTGAGATGTGTGTACGCAGTCAGTGACAGAGCCGCTCTGTCACACAACCTAAACACGTTTATACTTATAACACTTGACTTTCCCAATCCAGCCAATGCTGATGCAGCTGTGCGCCACTTGAAGTCAGAGTGTGCTGCCCTAATCCAAAACGCACCTCATGACGACATCATCAATGTGGTGGATTTCATCGAGCACTCAACATTGTTTAACTGCTGCTGATTGGTTGCTCATGGTTTGATTGGTTATGCCTGTGTGTTATGCTCCTGAGTAAGACAGTGAAGAGTTCACCGTCTGACGACAAGCCTGGTCTCCGTATGTTATAGAACAGCGTTGATTAATGAATTACTCACCCTACATTTGCAGCAATACCTTACTGCAACAGTAAAGAACACAACAATCAACACCGGCACAGCCAGAACCTGCTGCGGCGTCCACAAGTACACCATTAATCACATTCGTAGTTATATATTTATTAAATGCTTTATAAATGTCCTGTAATGTTTTATTTTCAGGCATTGACCTGTGGAAGCTTCTTGACAAAGATGCAGAAGATGACAGAAAATCTCAGAACGCTACTGCAGATGCCATTGTGGAGGTTCAGTGATATCTGTCTGCTCCTCCTGGACAGATCACAGGACCCCTTAGGTTACTGGTCAAGGCACAAATCCCTGTACCCACACCCTGTTCAACCTGGCCAAACAGTTCCCGGTGACACCAGCATCTTCTGTGCCATG
>NW_018132597.1:0-848 GCF_001952655.1 Monopterus albus
TTAGCATCTGCAGCAGAGACTGGCAACTGTGTGTTGGAGGGCTGTGTTAAGTTTTTCCATACTCTACCTTCTGAATTAGGCTGCGCTTAGTGTTAATGCAGATGTCTGCATTGGTCATAGTTGTTTTGGCAGCTTGTCATAATATACCCAGTAAGAAGTATGACAATTAATTTTGTTAAGGTGGTTCTCCAAGTGTGTGCTGCAGCGCAAAGGTCAGGAAATCATGGATGGTCTGCGGATGGCCTTGAGTGGCAAGTTACTTTCCTATTTAATTTTTCAGTGTTCTGTTTAATTTGAAGTTGCATGTAAATCCATTATCAGTAATTTGAGAACTGTCATCACTTTGTATTTGCTTTCCAGCTGCACTAAAGGACTATCATAAGTTCAACAGCTGCCTTCCTTCACGCATCATTGTGTACCGAGATGGGGTGGGAGTTGGCCAGCTGCATAGTGTGGTCGACCATGAGGTTGCACAGATCATGGAATCCATCAAGTCTATGGGAGATGAATATCTGAGTGTAATGGCAAGGGTTTTTGGTTTTGAAAGCTGCTTCACTTAGAAACTGTTAATCTCCGCTGTGAAGCTTCTGACAAGTTGTTTGTGAATTGCATTAAGAACAGCAGGTGCTAAAACATGTCATGCCACTAGCCAATCAGCTTGTATTGAGTCTGGCTGGAGTATGAGCTGTTTTGTACTTTCATATTAGTTGCTGAGTCGAGGAGCTCAAACACCAAAAGAACTTCAACAAACCAAAAATGTAAGAGTTTCTCCATCTGCTTGTCTTAGGCCCAGGCTGAGTGTGGTGGTGGTGACGAAGCGTATTGCCACCAGGGTCTTTGCCAACATC
>NW_018132598.1:0-848 GCF_001952655.1 Monopterus albus
TACCAGCTTTCCTTATAAGGACTGATATAGTGTGTCTGCTCAAGATGAGCTCATTTGCTGACTGGCATCATAAACTCTAGGTCACAAAGTTTGCAAACTTGTGGGGGATGTTTGAGAAGTTTCTCTGTCAGGAGCAGTTTACATTGTGCCATTTATTAGTTACATATTAGACAGCACTGGAAGAGTCACAAGAAACAACACAACGCTGCTCAATCCGCTTTGCTCCCCACACATGGAAATGAAGGTGTAAACATAAACCCATTCTCAAACAAATGAGCCTAATGAAACGTACAGCTGCAGCCGCTTCCTCACCTTCAGTAACGTGTAGTGGGGTCTTTGAAGGTCAAGTAGCAAAAGATTCCCAAGCAGGGGAAGTGGTCTGGGTCCTGGAGGCTCCCTCCTGTCCTCCTGGGAACTGAAGCTGGAGGAGAAGATGAGGTAGACAAGGAGCAGGACCACTAGAGTCCCCCAAAGGGGGACCGAACTGGGAGACAGCAAAAACAGATCAAATATCCCCATGACTTTAAAACAGCTTGTGTTCCTTACTGCCAGTTCACTGCAAACAAAACCCCAGATCTTGTTGCTTTTGGGCATGTGGTTTATTTGTATGTCAGACTGAAAGTAGGTCGAGAGGTGGGACGAACTGTGAACAGCTGTTCACATTGTATGGTGGCCCTGAGGTGCAATATGAAATTAAATTCCTACCAGTTTCCCAACTTTTGTTGATGAATGACAACAACAGATTCTCTCTGCATGAAACAGTGATGGAAAAGACTATTACTGCACCCTCGGAAGCATCATTTGGAAAAAGCCATGAATATAGGAAGTCAGAGCTTCTCAGGGTTTCA
>NW_018132599.1:0-847 GCF_001952655.1 Monopterus albus
AGTGATGATTTTGTTAAATAAAATTGTCATTATTATTTCTGTCTCACAACAGTCTTATAACAGTCAACAGTATTCTTTTATGTGTTTTTGATTTTTCCTTTGTTGTATCAATATTTCAACAATCGTGTGAACTTTCTGTAGTTTTGCAGTAATTGTTTGTAGCTTTGATCATTTTATACATTTAAAACATAACCAAACTTGCTGCAGAGCCTTGATACTACTCATAGTAACAATAAACTGAGGAATAATGAGTTTGCCCCTTTCAACATTGTTAAGCTTTGATTATTAATGAAAATGGTTATCTGAAATGACTCAGTCTTAACCCCTGTTTTGAGATATTTAGTGCAAACATTTTGCAGCTTTAATACAGAATGGTATGCCATCGATAGGTACATTGCTGCTACAGAGAGGGACTATAGCAGGTCAGGAATTTGGACTAAATAGTGGCACTCAAGGTCAACTGAAGGTCTTGCTGCACCTCTGTTATCCCTGATGACTAATGAATCTACCTCTGTGTGTCTGTATGAGCTAGGATGGTGTCTCCTGCTGTTGCTTTGGCCTTTCTTCCCCTCCTGCTGACATTCATAATCAGGTACCGCTACTACTTTGTGCTGTTCTACCGGGCAGTCCTTGTCAGGATATGGCAAGACTGTGTTACTGGTATGAGTCGAGAGGAGCGTGCCTACCAGTATGTTCTCACTCATGCGACCCCTGGAGATCCTGACAGCATCCTGGATGCCTTTGATGTCTGGTGCAGCAAGGTGGAGTATATCAGCAACATTGGGCCTAAAAAGGGTAAAGAGATCACTTAGAGAATCCAGCAAATTTTCTTTTTAATGGAACCATG
>NW_018132600.1:0-847 GCF_001952655.1 Monopterus albus
GTGGACTACAACATTTGTTCAATATCCACTATGATTACCAAGCATGAATATCGGTATACTGTCAACTCTGTCAAAAAAAGCACAAAGAGTGTGAATGTTTCCTTACTAAGGGTTTGGCATTCTGATTCAACAGCCTGACCAGCTGCATCCAGAATAGCCTTGGACACTCCTAGAGGAGGGAAAATACAATAATATCATATACTGTGTAAAATAAATATGAAACAAATACATATAAATATAAACCAGAGAGGCAGTGAGCACTGTGGGAAGACTCACTTTTGTGTCAATATTGATGTTAGACAGGATTTCCAAATCAACCACGAGACTTGTCAGTTTTAAAGTATTATACACTCTAAGCATGCATTTATATTTAACTGTAGATAAGGAGCTAAAGCAAACTTGATCTATTGTAGGGATAAATCTTTAATTATAATTATCTAGCATAATTGAAACAGTCCAGTTCTATCATTTATCATTTACCTGACTTAAGAGAGAAGTCTTCATTGGAGGAGTTGACGATGACATCACTGGTCTCCTTGGTTATGTCTCCTGTGACAACCTGTATAGTTGCACTTCCCATTTTGGTCTCATGCATCCCTGAAGTCGAAACTACTTTAGCGAATGGACCTTGTGGAAGCAGACATAAATAAAGGCTTAATAAACTAAAAATAAAGCAGTGCAAAACACTTTAAAATGAAAAGAGATTCAGTATTGGTAAATTTACCCTTTTGTTGAATGATAAAATTTAAGTTATTAAACCAATAAAATAATTTAATAAGTAAACATACAAGCATGTTTCAGTTAAAGCTTTACAAATGCTAATATTTAACCTGCTTTATAAAAAAAA
>NW_018132601.1:0-847 GCF_001952655.1 Monopterus albus
GGGGGGGTGGCTGAGGGGATACAGTGAGGGGTGGAATACTTTGAGATTTTCCTTGTGGCCCAATTGTTCTGCTGTAAAAGACATTTGATTGAGGACCAAAACTGGGCTGGGCCTGTCTGCCTAGGAAGTAGTGTGAAATTGTTGCCTTGTCTATAGGGGGCCAATGTTACCCTCTGCTATTTTGGGAGATGTTTGTGGTCTCTTGTGTGATGCCTTCTGTCCTGGAATTTAACTGTGTGAACACTGCTTTTACACTGTAAGCATTTAGTTGATCCTCTTTTACAACACGAGTCATTAAAACTGTCAGGAAAATAAACTTCCAAGGTCTCAAACAACAAACTGTGTTGAAAAGGAAAAGTATCAGGGCCCCAGAAAAAGTAGCAGCAAATATTCCTGTGTTCTGAAAATAAATAAATAGGATAGAGATGTGCTACGTAATGGATATTTGCAGCCTGCATGCAGATCAGTTAAAGTGCAGCTTCTCTGTGCTCCTGCAAAGCCACTGAAGAAGATAACTGCTAGCGTAGTCGGTGTAAAAATGATCAACAATGCACTCAAAAATACTTTTAGACCTCAGGGATACACAATGTATTTTGGTGAGTAATAATGAATGTAAACAAACTTTGTATACAGACACTCCACAAGGCGCATATTAATATCTTCTTTTATAGCTGTTACTTTAACATTAGCTACAGAGTTGACTGTGTATGGAAACAAGGTAGAATATGATTGAATCCTTCTGCCATAATTCTCCATGATAATATCTTGACCTGTCTGTTTTCCAGTGGGATTTCGAAGAGGCAAATGTCCAGTGGAGAGAACAAACAGTAAAACAGCAGAAGAGGAA
>NW_018132602.1:0-847 GCF_001952655.1 Monopterus albus
TACTACCTCTCGTGGTGGAATAAAGGAGGGTCCAAAAGAACAGTGTGGTGGAAAATAATCCTGCCCTGAACAGGCAGTGTAATGAGAGACTGCAGAGATGCTTAGTGTGCCATAATATGGGTTAAGGACAGAGCTAGTCCCCTCCCTCTTTTTTCTACCCTCACTGCTAAACTCCTATAATGTTTTGCACTACCACTAATGGTTCATTGAAGTTACCACTAAGGAAAATTCAAACAATAAACATACAAAAAAACCATAAAAATTAGAGTCTCAAATTACAGTGCACTCAAAGATGAATAGACAGCCTGAAGGAAAATGGAATGACCTTACTATAGCATTTGGCTGAAAACACACACACTCAGCACACAAACACATGCAAGAGATGCACATACACTCACACATACTTAGAGGGTATTGTATTGAAGCAAACTGAATGAACAGAATCAGGTAAATATTTGCATTTTAGAGTAGATGTGTTTGGCAATTTAGAACAACTGGGATCAGTGTGAGGTCTGTGAAAAGCTGCTCATGTTCATAACATCTACAGTAGTATGTGTACAAATATGACAGACAATCTTTGACCTTCAGTAAATGTGTTTGTCACTATTTAACACTGTGGATATGTGAAGAGCTTCACTGAGTAGTTGACAGATTATATACACAACCAAAAAGGCAGTGAAGCCCAGGAAGTGCCTACTACTTTATCTCGAGATCCTCTGTGTTCCATTGACGCTTGTATCCAACTTTCTCTCTATTTGAAACAAATGTCTACTCTCGAGGTTTTTACACTCTTCTTACTATTGGCAACTAAACAGGGCCTAGGAGGTGATAGCTTAAAGCCATGTTA
>NW_018132603.1:0-847 GCF_001952655.1 Monopterus albus
TGAAAATCCTGCCCCATTCAAATGAATTGGATAATTCTATTTCAGCATAATTTCAGCTATCAAAATATTCAGCTCCTCAAGGACATTCATATTATATATATTCATTCATATTAATATTTAGCTTTATTCTGAAAATCTTACCCCATTCAAATAAATGGGGAAATTCCAACTTCAATATATTTTCAGCTAGCAAAAGCATTCAGGTGTCAAAATATTCAGCATTTTCAGGGCGATCTTTCATCACAGAGCATCCATGCACATTTTCTTCAGAAAATGCAATTTTCTAGTTGAAAGGTAATATCCAAACCTGAATTTAGGTATTGGACTTGTTTAAGCTTAAAGGTATTTACATTAAGTGAAACTTACATTTGAACAAGTGTTAAAGGGTGATGCAGAAATTTCATTCATTATGCACAATTCCTGTTTATAAGGTGGGCTAATTTAAGGCAGTAACTCAGAATGTCAGAACCAAGCGAGTCCATAATTCAGGTTAGGTATAGCTTAACTCTTCAAGATCAACCTGAAGAAGGTCAAGTGAGTGGTGCTGAAGACCACCAGGAAGTGGAGCATCCAAGGTGAAATCAGAGTCAGAACTCTGAGAAGGGCAGAGAATTACAAGTTGAAAAAACTAAAAGACTTCAGCAAAGGTTTGACTATTAGTGGTGTTCCCTCTGATACCGAGGCTCCAAAGCTTGCTTCAAAATCAGAAGGATATTTTTCTGAAGCATTGTGCCGGAGCTTGCTTCAAATCAGGGAAAACCACGTGACTGATGACGTTCAAACCACTTCTACTTCATTCAGTTTAAATCAGCTGACTGGCTTGGTTCAACAGGCGGAGCTTTGAAAC
>NW_018132604.1:0-847 GCF_001952655.1 Monopterus albus
TTTTTGCTTCTGAGATTCACCTAAAACAAATGTGACCTCTAAAATGTGGACAGGGAGCTAATTTCTCGACTTAAAACCAGAGTGTACACATACAGTACACTCCATGGTCAGAGCTGAGTGTTTAGAACGTTATAGAACCTGGATGGTGACGTGGTGAGGACGTGTGCTGAGAACTGGGACATCTGAGTATTCTCTAGTGTTTCACCAGGTTCCTCTCCCTCAGACGTCCTTATCTCCTCTCCTCTCTGACCCCTCCTCACCCCAGGGACTTCAGCTCTGTCCAATTAGTCCTGACCTCCTCCCTCAGTCTCAGTCCATGGGGTTTATCTCCCCTGGCTCCCTCTGTCTGCCACGGTTCATCTCCTCTCTCTTTAATTTTCTTTCTGTCTCCACATTTTGCAGACCTCTTTTATCAGACCCCATTCTGTCTTATCTCTCTCTCCGTTTATCTCTGGGAAACTCGTCACCTCGTTTTTCTTTCCAGATGAGATGTCTTCAGAAACGTAAATTGACGCACTGACTCAAACACATCTGACGTTGGACCTACAATAACTTGCAGTAACTACAGAGACACTGAGTCCGTTACAGAGTGATGCTCCTTCTCTCACACATGATCTTTGTTCGAGTCCAGACACACAAACCTGCTGCCGTCAAGTTAATTAGCTACATCTGAAATGAGCTGTAGCTGTTGGAGGCATTTTTCACTGTGGGCAGTGACGGTGCTGTCGGCAACGGCCCAGCGCTGATGAGCACTGGCGAGCATTGGCCTCAGAGTTTAGCCCCTTGGTGCATTTTGCCTCGAGCTCTGAACCCAGAACTACTGAGCTAGTTTTCACTTTTATGTGCA
>NW_018132605.1:0-847 GCF_001952655.1 Monopterus albus
GCCCATTGCATCCCGTACGTAGCACTTCAGCATTTGAAAAAACACCACGTGCTGGTTTCCGGTCAGCAGGAGCTATCATTAGCTGTCACCAGCTGACAGTGCAGGATAATAAATGTTTTGTACTTTCACTGTTTTGGTCTGGGCATATTATTTGACATGTGCTATCAAAGTAAGGCTGAAGCATCCAGAGCTTCAAATGGACTCATCGTGATTCATCCTGCATAACCCACATTTATGACACATAGATAAAATGTGTCATAAATAACTGCCTTTCCAGAGGGTAAACACACAATTGTCTAATCAATACCACCGTTTACAGAACACATATTTTATATAAATCCAGCTAACAGTGTTTAAGAAATGACATTTTATCTTACCTTGTGTAAAACCTTATGTCGTCATCAGATGCAGAAAATTGCTCTAAGCCAAACTTGTTGCCGATAGCCATTTCCTCTGTTTGTTTCTGTAACCTCACCATCTCTGCACAGAGATCTTCACTGTGATCCCGGGTGAGAGTGAGTGCTGCAGGCGCAGTAGTGGAGCACCAGTCATGATCCTGGTGAGCTACATCCATTGGGGGATTGGCGTTATTTCGGGCTGTGGATTCGGTCGTTCTTTACACTGCCAAACTCCAGGTTGTGAGCCAGGCAGGGTAACCTACAGTTGTCAAGATATTCGGTCTAAATCAAAGAAGCCATGTCGCTAGTGTGATTAAAAAAAAGAAAATGAGTTTCAGAGATGCTGATGCTAGCTGGGCTAAATGTTTCCTCCGTTTCCAGTGTTTATGCTAAACTAAGCTAACCATTTGCTAGCTATAACTGTCTGAATTTCATCAAATGTATTAAAA
>NW_018132606.1:0-847 GCF_001952655.1 Monopterus albus
TTGAATTTGTATTCCCACTGCAAAATAAAGACTGTGTCTGGATCGGTGTTACATTAAAGTGTTTTTTATTCCTGAGTCTGGCAGCTCTTCAGAGGACATGGGAGGACCCGACAAGTTTCACAACTTCAGACTTTTAAAATGCCTTCTGATGATTATTTTATAAAAACATACAGCACTGCCAATGGAAGCTGCATAGAAGACATTTCATGTGCCACAAACTCGCTCCCTGGTGGAGAAGTTCATTAGTAGCTGACACTCATCCACAGCAGGTTCAGTGTCTCTAGCTCAAGGGCACTTTGACAGGACACATCACAGAAATGAAACCTGGGATCTTACACTTCATACAGGCTGTTTAAGTCTTAAAAGTTTAATTAATGATGTACCTGCCACTTCTTTTCTTGATTTAATTCAGCTATCAGCTCAAGCTAAACCAGGGTGGAGACTCACAGACATTATGCTCAGTATGTGACATTCATTGTAGGTTTTAGCCTCTGTATGAGATTTGTGGAAAACAATCACATTATTCCACTGTTTTTGCAACTCATCCAAGCTGCTAACAGAGGTCAAGAAAAGGTCAAGTTTCTCTAACACTCCCTGAATCGTCCATGTTTCTGAACATACACGGTACTCCCTGCTGATGAGGAGTCAAAGACCAGAGGTTTGTGGGGTTTTCCCCATGGACGGATCACTGAGCGGGCCAAACGGGAGCTGGCCCAAGGAGCCCCTGGGCCTCTGTATGAAGTATGTACATATGCAACACTTCTTGTGGGGAAGTCAATTAACAACAAATAGATGTAAAATTAGGATGTAAAGCTGCAGCAAAGAGATGCAAAATGAGCACAAGGAC
>NW_018132607.1:0-846 GCF_001952655.1 Monopterus albus
TTCTATAGTCTGATTCACATCCTTTATATAGCAGCATATGGAGTGTTAACCTTTGCCTTTTATCTAACTAAATAAGCACAAATCCAACTGGTCACATGCAACTAATTATAATGTGTCTATAGACACATTATAGGAAATCCTTTTGACACAGTACAGCTAGTGTGTCCATATGAATATGTATGTGTGTATGTGTGTGTGCCTTTGTATTACTTACATCATGAGGACCAAAACCTGTTAACACACTCACACTCTGGGGACTCAGCCATCCTTGTGGGGACTAGCTTCTGGATTTTAGGGTGGCAACATGGTGTAGGTGTTAGGCAAGTAGTGGTTAGAATTTAGAATTTAAAATCCTTCTCCTAACATACAAAGCCCTTAATGACAATCCGTCATATCTTAAAGACCTCTTAGAGCCTAATTATCCCAACAGAGCACTTCAGTCTCAGAGTGGAGGTTTACTTGTGGTTCCTAGAGTCCACAGAAGTAGAATGGGAGGCAGAGCCTTTAGCTATCAAGCTCCTCTCCTATGGAACCAATTCCCAGTCTCAGTTCAGGAGGCAGACACCCTCTCTACCTTTAAGAGTAGACTTAAGACTTTCCTTTTTGACATAGCTTATAGTTAGGGCTGGCTCAGGTGATCCTGAGCCTTCTCTTAGTTATGCTGCTATAGGCTTCTTGGGGGCCCCATGATGCTCTGAGTTTCTCTCCTCTCCTCCCCTCTCCTCTCCTTTCCTCTCTCTCTATGCATCTATATACCACCGTCACACATTACACATCACTAACTTTGTGTCTCCTCTCTCCCATAATGCGTCCTCTTTATCTCTTCCTGTACCTTTCTGCAGGTAG
>NW_018132608.1:0-846 GCF_001952655.1 Monopterus albus
TTTTTGTGCACATTATGTATAAATGTGCATATAGACATGTTCACCACAGTAGCTAAACATGCAATCAAATGACATGTAAATACAGCTCATTGTGCACTCGAGGGGGACACTCTACTCAGCAAGGGCACAGTGTGTCAGGCCTAAATAAACTGGTTAGCTTGGACCTACTGCAGTTGTTTCATAAAATAAAGTAGAGCAGCATAGTAAGCAGTTAGAGCTCAAAACCAGCCCATCCATCAGACTGCTCTTTAATAAATACACCTTATCTTTTCTTATTAGGATAATCAATCAAAGCTTTCCATAGTGTAGGCATATTCAGAGAGACAATAAGTAAACAGAGAAAGGATTAATGTGTGCGAGTGTGTAGCTGGAAAAGTTGTCCTGACCTGGGAGGAGTGTTCAGATGGAGCACAGAGGTGCTGACTTCTGTATATTGGCTGTGCGGTTTCAACGGCATGTGGGAGCAGTGTTTTCATTTGGTGAACAGTGACCCTCGTTCTAAATGTAACAGCCGACATAGTTCACTATGCGATTTTGTAGAAATGTGTGAAAATATGGCCAGATTTGTATCCAAGATACAGTTATGAACAAACACAAACCATTTAACTGATAAAACACAAATCATTGTGTTGTTCTTGTTCCACATTGAATGTATCATTCAAATATCCACAGTGTAGGTTGGAAAAAGTTTGTCAACCCGTCGGCTAATGATATCAACCAAAGCTAATTGGAGTCAGGAGTCCAATTAGTGAAACCAACTTGGAGATGTTGTATATAAACATTGTGATAGAAGAGCATCCAGATAGGCATGTACAGTAGATATATTTACAGATTATTGCTCTGGGG
>NW_018132609.1:0-846 GCF_001952655.1 Monopterus albus
AGCTCTATGATATAGATAATATACACAGTGCTCACCGCAAACTACATATAAAGGATGTTGCAGGGTATGGTTGTGATAATAAATTATTCCACCCCCTCCCTGTAGAAAATGCAAGATAGTTTTTGGATAATAAGGGAAATCAGGTGCAAAACCAAAAGAATCGAAGAATGTGCTGCCACCGTTTTCTTCCAGAGTTAATGCCAGCCAGTGCTCACCAGGGAGATGCCTGGGATGTGTGTTGACAACAAGAAAAGCGGGTCTCTTGAAACTGTGCTGAGATAGTTCATCAGATGCCCACACGCCTTGAAATTTACTGCCCAGTAATTGATATAAGATTTTTTCCAGCTGAAGCCCGTTCATTATTTCTCTTCTCCTCAGTAGTAGTCCACTAGTACGTTTCTTTTAGAGTCAATTTCAAGAATAGAATCGTGACATGTGTACACTATAAGAGTGACAGTGTTAGCCAAAGGTTGTCTAAATTTCAACTCCAAGCGCAGCATGCCTGTTTTGACAGGTGGGAGGGCACTGCTCTCCTCATGTGGGGCTAAGTTGAATGCAAACAGAGTGTAGCCCTGTTGGTAATCGTCCCGGTTGAAACACAGGGGGAAATCTTTCAAATGACGCCCCATGGCTGTAACGAGATTGTAATATTCCCTGACAGAAAGGCCATTTTCAAACTGAGTCTGGAAAGGCTTGGATGGAATTTGACGACCATCCTGACACAAGGCCAGATACTCCAGGTCGGTGTGTATAAACTTGAATGGGTTCAGATTACTCCGGCCTGTGAAAGCCTCATGCTTCACCATGGCCAGCACCACATATTTGGGTAAAGTACCCAGAAATAGG
>NW_018132610.1:0-846 GCF_001952655.1 Monopterus albus
AGAATATAAACAACGTTAATACCTTACCAGTTCTGAACAGCTTGAAATACATTAGTGTGTAGTTTTTGTCTATTTAAAACTGAATAAGTGGCATTGTGTACGTTTTGTGCTGGGTTTAACTTGGGAAGGCAGAACTGGAGGAAGTCTGTCTCTCTCTCTCGCTCTCTCACTCGCTCTTCCTTTCATTCATGGTGTCCATTAGCTCTCCTCTGTCTCTTGCCAGCCATTCACATTTCCCATGGAGACAGAACACACACAGACACTCACTGTGTGAAGTTTCCTTGGTTACTGAATGCCTTTTTCATTGACTGTCCGTTACCATGGAAGTAAAAGGATGAGAGGAGATGCAGGAGGATGATTAGAGGAGAGAGGGAGACATGAAGGATGTTGGAAGTAAGAGCAGGGAGGGAAGAGAGCAAGATAAGAGAGGAGGAGAAGAGATTTAGTGAGGAAGAAAGTAAGAGGTGAATGTAGAGAACCAAAGAAAGAAATGCACTGCAGGAAATGAGAGGACAGAAGGAAGTGAGAGGAGACACTAGTAGGAAAGAGGAGGAGGTGAGCATGAAGGAGAAGAGGGGATGAGGAATAAAAATAGAAGAGAGAGGAAGATGAAAGGAAAAGGGAATAAGTAGACAAGAATAGGAGAGGAGATTTAAGTAAAACCTCCTCAGTTCCTCCCTCCTCGTTTTCCTTTCCTGTCGGACCGTTTGTTTAACACATTTTAGGTTTGAGTGTAAAATATGTTTTCCAAACCACACAAGCACTGTTCTTGGACCAGGATGATTTCGATAAGGGCGAAGGTGATTTGTCAGTCAGATAACATGATTTGCTCCATCAGACAGACGC
>NW_018132611.1:0-846 GCF_001952655.1 Monopterus albus
ATGACATGTCCTTTCCTCCGATCCTTCCACTCACCACCTGGCCGTCCAAACACTGACAGACTGAGGTAAAGGTTCTGCTTAACCCAGCGGTTCTTCTACACCAGAGATTCAAAAACAAAGTGGCTCCCAGTCCGCTGTCCTGTGGGTCTTTACTTTGCAAACACAATCAAAATTCATGAATACGCACACGACAATGTGCAGACCAAGTTGTACAAATCCATGAAGGTCCTGTCTCTCACCTTAGGAGACGTGCGGAGAAAGGATAAGATCAGTTTAGGTGAAATGACCCCTGAAACTGGAGAAGAAAAAGAAATGTGGAGGATGTGCAGCACTCAAAAATAACCGCTTAGGATACAAAGAAACTAAAAGTCAAAGTGCACGTGTGATTTTAATGAGCAAAGTGCTGCAGCCCTGCTGGCCTGCCCACTGGGACCAGCACCGCTGTGAGACAGGAAGGCATGACTTCTGAGGAGCTGCAGTTCAGCAGTAAGCACAGGCGTTAACACAAGTTTACGTTCCTCTAAGAGAAACAATCCAGACAAAGCTGAGGTCATCTTTAAGACTTTTCTTTCCTCTGGGCCAGAATCTCCATAAAGTGCAAGGAGGTCTGAGTGTATAGCAGCTGTAGCGCATGGCAAGTGTGTGTACAGGGTAAAGACAACTGTACAGGACCAGCTGCGGGGCCGGTTAATGACAAGCCGGTGCAGGCCGAACAGGTCCCCTCACTGTGCCTACCTATAAATCCCTCTGTCACAAAGCGTCAGCAGTAACAGAGCAGCCTCCGACCACCCACGCTACTTGTACCGTGTTATTTTATGTCCCACACAGAGTGAGGCTGTCACACCT
>NW_018132612.1:0-846 GCF_001952655.1 Monopterus albus
AGCCCCATAGTCCAACATACTGTAACTCCTACTTTGGTGAAGTTCCTCCTCTGATTGGTTATACTTGTAGAGATAGAGCAGTACTTGCCTGAGCTCTTTTTTTCTTTGGCATCCCTGCCACCAGCAGACATGTCACCACCAACCTGTGGAAATGTCCCATGCTGCCAAATATAAGCATGAGCAGTTAGCATTTATATCCCAGCTGGGAGATAGTATTATGGTGTACTTCAGAGTCCTAATTCTCCCCTTCAAACTGCAGTCAAAAGTAGACTGCATTTCCCAAACTACTATTTTTCTGCTATTCACATTAACCACTAGAAGATATAAAGTAGACTTCAAAACAAACTAAAGTGTTGAAGTATCAAATAGTCACCAGCTGTAAAACCTGCATATATATCTATATAAAATTCTCTAAGCTCCTCTGCTGTAACACTGCCTGCTCTGCTCTCCATATACTGTATATGCTCAGTATGTCGGAAACAATATTTTTCTAAAAATGTTCCGAAGTTTGACTAAATACTGTACACAGTGTCCATTTGTCACGAGCACAGTTTGATTTGTTGTGTGTATCTGTGTTGTCCTGCGTTGGTTTCAGGCATGAAATGTAATCTATTAACAATGATAGCAATAAAACTGTGTATTGTTTTGGATGAAATATAACAAGTGCAGCTTTGGTAAATGAAAGTGCTATAGCAGTGATTTGTGCACATCAACCCATCAACTTGACACTGTTACAATTCATCATTTCTGTGCGGTTGAACTTTCTTGTGTTGCCAAGTTGCAAAGATTTTTCTGGCAGCCATTACTCTGACCTCCATATCTCCTTGTCTTGCAGTGCTTATTTAA
>NW_018132613.1:0-720 GCF_001952655.1 Monopterus albus
GGGAGAACATGCAAACTCCGCACCGAAAGGCCGCGAACCTGCAACCTGTGCTAACCACCTCGCCACCGTGCTGCCCAGAGATAAAACAGAGCATGCCAAAAATACATAAACAAACAAAAGAAAAGTTAACACTGCACAAATAGAGCATAGAGTTCAATTTTCTCCATAACCTAGGACGAAAAAGGCAAATGTGAGATGTCTCAGTAATCTTTTAAAGAGCTGAATTAACCATTTTAAGTTCTTTAAGTGATTTTTGTCAGGATATTTCTGATATCATAAAATAACTTGTACCTGTGTTGGTATTTTAAGCTGCTTTCTGACACAGTCTCATTTCCTGACTGAGTACAAGCTCTTTAACTCTCCTTTATATTTAAATATCCAGTATTGTTAGAGAACATGTGATATAATTTATTTTAGATTGTTCCCAGAGTTCATTTCCACCCAGACCTTTAGAACCATTATCACCACCTCATACTGGACTTGACATCATGGTGCCAACATGAGCTCACGAGTCAAACCTTCACACCGACCTCCACCATGTAGGACTACTGTTACTGTTACTGGTAACTCTGTGGCCATCTACTGTTGTACTTCCTCGACTACTGTTAGTGTTTTCTGGTGTTGTGTTTGTTTCTTGTATTTTGCTTTGTGTTTTTATTTTTAGTTTATCAATCAACCCTGTCTCTGAATCTGTATTAACTACATATGTATATATATATA
>NW_018132613.1:732-846 GCF_001952655.1 Monopterus albus
GAGGCCGGTTCTACTGCCGTAGTGTTCTACGGAAACATTCCTATGGCTCGTGTTGGAGGATGGAGAGAAACCAGGGAGGGTCAGAAGAAGTGTCAAGTAATAACAATAGAAAAA
>NW_018132614.1:0-845 GCF_001952655.1 Monopterus albus
TTTAAGTATCTTGGGGTCTTGTTCATGGATGTTGTCATGAATCTTGACTGCAGCTGATTCAAATTTCACATCAGAGTAAACACAGCAATTCTCTGGTTCATGTCCATTCCCTGTTAGAAGGATCAGATGAATGTAATTTATTCAGGCTTCGCTGGCCCACACTACCAAAGCCAACTGTTTTCTGGTATTTGCATATGATTCTCACTACATAAAATATTATACTCAACCTCCATAGTGATGTTCATACTTCAGAGAGAGAATCAATAAGTACAGTAACTGACTTCTCCGTGTTTACCAACCTATACAGTTTATATTTCACTGTTTTCAGTACCTTCAGGTCAAATTAAACATTTTAATTTCATTGTATGATTTTATTCTTTCAAATCAGCAAACCAGAGAAGAAAATGTTAGAATATGAGTTAATAATAAATCATGAAAACCAGAGCTGACCACGGAGAGAACCACGTTCATTGTGCTGAGTTTCATCCTGGATGATCATGTGATCTGTAGCAGAGCTCTGATTGGGGCTCTGAGACCTGGCAGGCCCCAAACACTCTGCCCCAATGGTCGTGGATTGCGCCCTAAAAAGGGGAGGAATACCTATACTGTCTTAATTCCTACATAGACACTTCTTTCTTTGTTTCCAACTAACTGCTCCATGTTAGGCATTCCTTTCTGGTTCCAATTAAACTGCTCTGACTGTGTGCATGTGTGTAATGGTTCTACCTTTGAAGTTTTCTCCTCTTCCTGGCTTCAGATCTAATCTCTGTTTTCTACCCATAGTATCCCAGTGAACTCTAATTCCCCTAGTCTCATCTGCCAGGTGGCGATAATAAAGTAACTGT
>NW_018132615.1:0-845 GCF_001952655.1 Monopterus albus
TTCTAAAATGTTGAACAAATCCACAGAAGAGCAATTACAAACAAATAAATAAGGAAACAGGATGCTGGCATTTAAATAAGGGTGAGAGCTTCCACTGCAATTCCATCTCAGTCAAGGATGCTATGACCTTCAGTGATGATTTTGCAACTTCAAATTGAGGTCTAGCATGGAATCCTCAGGAGAATATGGGCTTCAAAGTTGTCTCCTTCAGAGGTGGAAGGTCATTCAGTAGTCCCTCCCTCGAGATCATGCAGAATACAGCAAGATGAACACTAAATGCATTTTTAAGCTCTGAACCTTTCCCACTTAATCATGGCAGGTCAGTTTCAATCAACCTACACCAGCATCCGACCAGGGTCCAGCTCGCTCCAGTGGATTTACACCCTGGGTAACTGGCTGCATCCCACCCAGTTCCACACTTACCAGACCACATATATAATTCAAAACTGTTTGGTGTTGATAAAGGACTTATAGGCCATAGCTCATTCAATGCAAGGTTGTCATGACTTTAACATATTCCAGCAACTCACCACTGTCATATGCATAGACCAGTCGTATACACCAAAGCACTGAGTCTGGAGCCACATATGAAGTTAAACTATCACCATCTCCTTTTCTGGCCGATCCAAATGGCTGGTTGTCGTCCACACTGGCTGGTATTATGTTGGAATCACAGCTCATCCAATGAAATCACATAGATGTGGGAATGGGATGAAATTGACATCCTCTTCATTAACAGCAAAATAACATATTGAGAAGCAAAGGTCAACCGTGGTGGCCAAGCTGAATGTCAATAACATAGCAGTGTAGTCCGGCCCTACATGAAAGCCCAGTGCAAAGCCTGC
>NW_018132616.1:0-845 GCF_001952655.1 Monopterus albus
AGATGGACTCGGGACTCGATGGTTTTATAGATCATTGTGTAGACACAGATCAGAATATTTTTGACAGATTGTTAAAAATTACTTTTAAATAAGACTTTTGTAACCCTGGGTGTCGGGACCTTTTTGAAAGGATACCGTACCTCTGTGTGGTCACAAGCAGGTTAGCAAAGAACACACACACTTAACAGGAACTGACACCACTACCTGGTTCTAACATGAGTTAGGGGTCAGTTTAAAATCTGGCTCAGCGTTGGCCTTTCCCCTTTGGATGATTTCACACCTTCAGCCAAGCGTTAATCTGGAGACACTGTAAAAACAAAGTGGGACTGGGTTTGTAACTGGTGGTCTTCCTGTGGCTCAGGGTGGATGTGGTGATCTGCCTCAGCACCACGGTGAGGAACGACACACTGCAGGACGTCAAGGAGCAGCGAGTGTCCGTCGGATGTCGTAAACAGCTGCGTGTGGAGGAGGTGGAGATGGTACGTTCACCAACACACACTGTGTAACAGCTGATCGTTTTCAAAGCGGCTCGGTGTCGGTGAGAAGGGAGACAGGAAGTCCTGACTAACATGCTGTTGAAAGACGGTGACCTTTCTTTTAAACCTAAAGACGGCACACTTCACATTACCTGCACGTTATAACCATATGTTGATTCCAAAATGGCCTCCACTGTTCTGTGAAAAGCCTTTCTACCAGATTTTGGATCCTCACTGCAAGAGTTTGTTCCATTTAACCAAAGGATCTTTGACTCTGGGCTGAAACCATGTCTTTCCAGATTGTTGGCTTTTAAATATAAATGTTTAAAGCCATTCTGACAAATGAATTGTCAGACAACTGAAAACAGG
>NW_018132617.1:0-845 GCF_001952655.1 Monopterus albus
CATACCATCCCAACCTTTTCTGATTTGTAAGATCACAGACTTACAGCCTCGTTTGTACATTCCTTCATCAGATTTAAAACTATTTTATGCAGAAAAGCAGTTCTATATACATCAGTGTCATTTTACAGCCAGTTTTAAGATTCAGGAGATAAAACATGGAGAGTGTGTTACACTGGGTTTTCGCAGCAACCAGGATTTTGCAGACATACACAGAACATGTATTAAATTAGGTTTGTAAGGTTCTCAGTGTTACTCTTTAGTAAGGTTGTATTTTAACACGTGTTTCCAGCTGTACATGTGAATGTACATAGTTTTAGATGGGTATCATGAGTAGTGATTGTCAACAGCAGACCAGAATGGGTGTTGAGTATACATTTCAAACATTCCACACTTATATTGTCTTCTACAGGAAGTAGAAATACTGTCGTACATGAATATCACGACAGCATATGCATTAGATGTGCCTCTGTGTGACTGTACCGTGGTGGAGTATCTGTTATTCAGTCACTGCTGCCGTGTGGTGTTTGGCTTTAGCTCCATGTGACTGACTCCATGACTGCTGGAGCCAGTAATATATCACTGTGACTGCGCCACGTTATGAGAAGTCTTTTATGTTTCCATCATCTTAAGTCATGGACTCGTGACAGTATTGTGTGGCGGTACAAAGTGTGTGAAAGGCCCTGTCGTCATTAACGCTCGCTGGAAACACTGGTCTGTATGAAACCATCATCGTCAGCTCTCCCACTTTAAATGATTTTATCCATGGCTCTTGTTGCTTACAGCAGATGTTATGGTGCAACGTCACCCACTGTCAAGGAGCCAAATACAGGTGATTATTATTATTA
>NW_018132618.1:0-845 GCF_001952655.1 Monopterus albus
TAGGCGATGCGTCTGTTACTGATAATATCCCGAGTCGTGCTCTCTCCCACAAGAAAAAAACGTTGTTTTTCTTTTAAAAATGTTTACTGCACTGTTATCTCTGGTTTACAGAAAGGGACCGCTAACCGCAACGGAGCGGCTGGGGGCGGGTGTGGAAAGCATGCACAAAGCGAACCGTGACAGAGGGGTGCATTAAAGAAAGGTATGTGTTCACCCCCCTAACTGCTAAAATGTATGTTCAAAAGATAATGTACTAAAAACGCTATTCATTGACAGTTGTTTGGCCTTCTGTCTTGTCACAGAATATAAAAACGCTGTTCATTGACTGTAGTTTGACATTTTTGTCTTACTACTCTTTTTGTGCAATAGAAAACACTGTTCATCGACAATAGCTTGATATTCTGTCTTGCTATTTCTTTTTTGCAACAGAAAGTAAAAATGAACAAGTGAACCACTGTTAGGTGTTTATTCCACACATCATTTTACAAGATCAAGCTACAACCAATATCAAATACAGTTATATTCTTATCTACATAACCATAGGCGTGTACACAATGTAACTTCTGTTTGTTTATCTTTTCAGATGCGGTTAACCACAACCTCCTGATCTACGGTTGCAGATACGTCATGACTTCCTTATCTTCATCAGCAGATGCAGGGGGGTTGGAGGGTACACCCAGGGACCACGTGGGGACCACATGGAGACCAAGTGGGACCGGAAGGCGGGACTAAGGACCAAAAGAACGAATCTGATTGGTTGAAAGGCGGGACTAAGGGGGTGGGGCCACCTGTCAAATTATCTTTGATGAAAGGTGGTACCAGGTCGGCTGTTTTGGGGACAAGGT
>NW_018132619.1:0-845 GCF_001952655.1 Monopterus albus
TATACCCAGATATATATGTATACACATGCTCATAAAACTAAATTAAATGAAATTAACAAATTAGTAAATAATTAGAAAGAGAGGAATTTATGTTATATTCTGAGTTAATCTGGTTTGATTGATAGGTGTGACAGAGAAAAAAGTAGCATGGGCAATTAGGACTAATAACAACAGTAACAATAATAAAATAAAAAGCAGCTTGTTATATTTTTAGGAGTTTGTGGAAATGTGCGTGGCCTCAGCCACTGCTATCTGGTTTAAGTTAAAAGTGCTTAGAAACAGATTCCAAGTGTCAGTAGAGGTTGGTATATTATTCTTATAGGTGGATGACATTTTCTCTAGTGTGATTTGTAATGAATTTTTAGAAAGATTGTTTTCTTGGCAATAGAGAGACTGGTTGACTTCTGTGACATTACCAAGCAGGCAGAGTGATGGAGATGGAGGGAATCTACAGCTCAAGATGGTGGAGAGATTCTCTGTCACCGCTACCCAGAGGGAGTAAACTGGTTGACAGGTCCAAGTAGCATGGAAGTAAACATTAGTGCAAGCATTGTGAACAAGTATCTGTATTAGTAAAACCTATTTTAAAAAATTTACCTTGTGTGATGTGAGTTCTGTGAATAGTCTTATATTGCATAAGCTGTAAGTTTATATTGGTAGTCATGAAGAAGATAATATTACAGATCTCAGTCCAGAAGTCAAGGCTGGGAGGGGAGTGACAAATCCTCTTCCAATTGGTATTGTTATTGTTGTATCTGTGTTTGACATTATTTTATAAAGTTTAGACATTATCTTCTTAGAGTTTATAAATTTCATTTTCTCCTCAGTTAGCATGGAAGGTTGCA
>NW_018132620.1:0-845 GCF_001952655.1 Monopterus albus
TGTTTATGTCCTCCTTGCAGTGAGAAGTGTGATGGAAGTATTCACCTCGTCAGGTCCTTTTTGACTGAAAATCAAAATCTTTATCACTGGTTTCCAATGTGACTATGACATCCAATCAGTATTTATTCCCCATGCTGACAGACTAATGTGTTAGGGGTGCAACAACTACTCAGACAGATT
The DNA here is from genome assembly GCF_001952655.1 of Monopterus albus. Classification (NCBI taxonomy): domain Eukaryota; kingdom Metazoa; phylum Chordata; class Actinopteri; order Synbranchiformes; family Synbranchidae; genus Monopterus; species Monopterus albus. The sequence goes on from NW_018132620.1 coordinate 181, forward strand.
ATGAGGACAGGTTATGAAGTGAGTGCTGTGCTGTGTCTCTTTTATAATTACAATTATGATTATATGATTCCTAATTATAATTGTAATTAAGATTGCATTAGTGATGTTCTGGCAAGAGCAAGGTTACAAATAACAACACATGCCTGAAGACCTAATCAATTACAACATGATTAATTAGGTACTGAAATACACTTCTAAAATAAAGTCTTTTGAGGGCCATCTCCACATTACATACTATGTCAGTAAACAAACTGAAAGCATTTTGAAGAACTCAGTAGTACCTGCCCACCTGAGTAATATTATGAAGCCTGTTTGATGAAGATGGTCAGAATTCTTATACTGTTACTGGCAGTTCCCTCTTGACACTATTTTAATTAACACTGGGCTTTTTGACTAGAAGATTATCAGACTGATATCCAAAGAGATCTTCCTACATGCCACCACAGCTGAAGCAAAGTTAATTTAAGATCGATATGCAATTGTATTTATCATGTGAGAAGAAGTTTTAGTTTTAGGTTCATCCAATGGGTGGCAGCATGGTTTCATATATGCTCACAAGCCACTTTATACTGTACAGGTATACCACTGTACACCTGTACAGTTGATAATTGTACAGGTGTACCTGTACAGTAGGCAATTCAGTATAACACTTCCACCTTAACATC
>NW_018132621.1:0-844 GCF_001952655.1 Monopterus albus
CTTTTCTTTATTCATTTGATTCCTCCATCTTCCTTCTTTGCCTCCATAATAGACAACTTCTTAAGATTTGGCCTTTTTTAGGAAACCAGTAGGTTGTACCACTCCTAAAAGATATTAAAAAAAGGCCCCTCAGAAATAACTCACGTTAAGTCACAGTCTACTCATCATCTACTTGTTCTGAGTTTTAACTGAATCTGTTCAAATGTGATATGAAATCACTGAAAAAATAATGTACAAAGTAGCATTAGATAATATGTGTAACTAACAGGAAGTTCTGAAAGATAAAAATGTTTGCACTTGCCTGACAAATATGAGCCATTGATATTGATCATGTACTAGAAAGTATCAGAGCAGTTTGATAAGCTGATTCTTAAGATGCTAATATGCTGTTTCTATAATGGCCATATAAGAAAGTTTATAGCGTATATAATTTTAGAAAAACAACCTGTTGGCCATGAAAATGGCTGCTGCTTGTGAGAAAAACACACAAGCAGAATAACATTGTTGAAGCACAGCAACAACTCTGAGTTTTAAAGTTGTTTCTTTCAATTACCAGGGTCTTTCCTCATTTATTAATAAGTTTAACAGTTTTAGTTGCCCAACCTGTAACAGTGGCATGTTACCTCTGTAACATCATTTGTTATGGTCCTGGGTGGCACTAACAAGTATTCTTTTGCTGTCAGGTTAGAAAACGCTCATGTAAGTTGTTTTCTAGAGCAGTGAATCCCAAACTGTGGCCCTGCCTGGTTTTGCATCAGAGCCCTGCTGAAAGGCTGAACTCTGGCCTAAGTCCTTAATTTAAACCAAAAAAATTGTCATTTAATTTTATTACAGACAACAGTTA
>NW_018132622.1:0-844 GCF_001952655.1 Monopterus albus
TACACTTCCCCATAAACCCCTTCACATCATAGGTTTGTGTTGATGCCTATGCACAGTTGTGAAGAAGTCTAAATTGTCCAAGTCTCAGACTAAATCCCTTCAGGCTGAGGTTCAAGTGTGCTTCGTTTTGACTGAACTAACGGTCTAAATGTTTTTAAGTATTTCCATTTTTGATTTGTGAAGGGCTCTCAATAGTTTCTGAAGCCACTGGGTGCGTGTTAGTTACACACATGGTGGCATCAGCTTCACTGTTGTGGACTTTATTTCTACAGAACATCTACAGCTCATAAGGCCCACGAACGTCACTGGATCTGCAGCCACAAATTAAAGAACTGCTTCAGCAAAGAGAGACATGAATGCTCTTGGTGTAAAGATACAACACAATACAGACGCCTGGTACCGTTATTTTGTGTCTTATATCAGTTGTGTTAAATGCATCATAAATGAGACATGAACTTTTGTCATCATTATTCAAATGAATGTACAAGCTTCTGTGTGTGTCTGTTTGTGTGCTGATGGATGTTAGTTTTCCACGAATCCTCTCAGGCCTGCTGTCACCTGCTTAAAGACAGGATCAGTGAGCCGGGGCTCAGACCGCAGCGCACAGCGGTGAAGTGAACGACAGGGAGTTTAAACAAAGTCTAATATTTAACATCCTGGAGGATTAAATACATACTGAGCTGCTGACGTCCTCTCTCTCCACACCGAGCTTGATTTCGTGCTCTCAGTCTGCAGGAGGTGACACAGACACGTGCACAGACAAACAGAGATAAAAAGGCGTCTCAACCTTAAACAGCCCTTTGGAGAAGTGGAACTGGACAAAAGACACACACACACACACACA
>NW_018132623.1:0-844 GCF_001952655.1 Monopterus albus
CTTCCTGGACCTCCTATAATCCACAATTAACCCAGCAGCCTAAATAAGATTGTAGATTTTCAAAACTCAATTTTAATTAGCACACATTAATGTAGGCTACGTATTTTAAGACAAAAGACCATTTGCAAAATAAAGTAGCCTACTGTGTTATTGGGTGGATAAGTTATTCTTTGCTGACACCTGCATCACTAACCTACAGTGCCGCTCTTTGGGAGAGGTCTGCTCCTCCTTTTGTCGACAGCAACCCTGCCAAAATCCTGTCAACATGTTATCATATGGTAATATTCACATTTGTTTCATTCCATGTAAATATAGCTATAGTTTCTCCAGGTTATTCCTCTACCTGGCTGAATTGATCTTTTCTTTCTTATGTGTTTGTACTCTTTTTACTCCTGTATGTTGTTTTATAGCCTATACATATTATTCTTATTTTCAACTTATTTTCTGCTTTATTGCTTGTAAATAACTTACTCTTAGCTAGTTGTAGGATATAGGGTCTAGTAATCCCAGCATACCTTGTTATTCTTGTTTCTCTTTTTAGTAGCTGCTGTAACAATTTAATTTCCCGACGGGTCCGTGTCCAAATTCGAATCCATATTTGTTGGAACATGGTGGTATGCAGGACTTGGGGTTGCTGTGAAGCGAAATGAATGCAGTCAAAAAATGCTCTACTGAAAAAGGGCTCAAGAGCCATGCATGTATTCTTATTTTTAGCCAATATTGTACTAATCAAAACGACTGCCCTTCTGTGACGTTGGATCCCGTTGAAAACAAACACGCCTTCAGCTTTCATTACTTATAAAGAAGAGTGAAACTGAAAGCAGTGCAGTGTCGCCTCACACCA
>NW_018132624.1:0-844 GCF_001952655.1 Monopterus albus
TGCATGAAAGTAATGTCAGAAATGCTTTATTAAGCTCAGGGGAATTGCACAGTTGGGTGATCATTTTTTTTCACAATTCAGTTATTTAATAATGATAATCACTTTATTTGGCCAAGTATGTTACATTAGAACCGATGGCAGCCATCTGTGGCGCCAACTCACACTGATGGTTCTAACCATCAGGGGCAATTTGGGGGTCCAGTGTCTTGCCCAAGGACATTTCGACATGTGGACTGCAGGCACTGATATTCGAACCTTCAACCGTCCAGTTGGGAGACAACCGCTCTACCTACTGAACCACAGTTGTACCTAAATAATTAATTATTAATAGAGAGAAAACACTACTCTTTGGGATTACTCATTTTTTGTGCATATGACATGCACTGGGTGACCATTTTCTTTTTTTTTTGCTTAAGTTTCTTGGACATCGATTGTCACACAGGTCAGACAAACATGTTTGATTAAAACCTTTTAAATTTGTGTCAAAACAACTTGTACCTATGAATCTATGCTGGTCCTGCATTACCACTCAATGCAGGTGCAGCACTATAACTTTAGATAGTGTAAGTGTCCCATTTAGCAGGGTTTGTTTTTACAAAAAATATGGCAAACTGATGCCCAGGTTCAGGTTCAAAATCAGAAATCCAAACAATCCAGTGAAGCCAGAGATAACAATACCAACTTCCAGAACCAGTAGCAACTAAGGCAGATGCAGTAGTCAGAGGCAGAAACAGTTCAGACAGCAAAAAGGCCAACCGGAAGTCAAAAGCAACCATGGCACCTCCAGCTGACAATACACAATAAAATGTGGTGACTGTTGTTGAAGTACCACACTTCTCCTCAA
>NW_018132625.1:0-844 GCF_001952655.1 Monopterus albus
TATAGAAAATGGATGGATGGATAGTTTCAAGTTAGCTAAATGGAGAGGTTATTATTATACCTCCTAGGTTGGGAAAAAAATGGAGTTCTCAAACTTTATGGCTTTCACAATGAAGGGTACATTTTGTACTGGCCCATTTCAATGCAACAGAAATGGTTCCCTCCTTAGACTAATCAGTGATAACTAAACTAAAACTACAGCATACACACCTGAGGTGAGTGGTCTCCTTAGGCTGCACAGTTTTTTTGAATTGCTCACATTGTCACATTTTTAATTTGACCTGTAATTTTATGCATCAATAAATGCACCATCCACATAAGTCCAATTAAAAGTGCAATGGTTGGTGCCTTAATTCTTCTCAGTAATTTATTAGTCCATTCTGCTCTTATGAAAATAATATGACTGGGTGAACATCTCTTAATATGTGTAAATGGAGCCAACTAAAGCTTCGGGCATGCTGTTTGTCAACTGATTTGAGCTACTTTAATTAAATTTTGTTGAAATATTATCATTCAAACACAAATAGGGTTGATTTTGTTCTTTAGTACCTAATCTTGGGACTCAGTCTAGAAGTGACAGTAGTTTAAAATAGCCAAGTGCATAAAAAAAGCAAGAAACAAATGGTCAAATGTCAATGAATGGTAACATTTTTGTAGCCATGTTACTGTCATTTACCTTTGTTCACTACTTTGGTTAATGACCAAATAACCTAAAAATAATCTCTTCAGCCTCAGCTGTATTTCTACTTTGTGCTAATTAGTAATGGTATGCTAACACACTAAGTCACTTTCAGCTTTTCCGGGTTAGGGGTCACCAGAGCGAATCGTCACACTGACAACTCGCA
>NW_018132626.1:0-844 GCF_001952655.1 Monopterus albus
TTTTTTGTGTGTTTCCTATCAGTGCATCATGTCATCATTCGACAAGCACTCAGGGAAAACTCAGGAAGAAGCTAAACTCTCCTTTCTCAAAATCATTTACAAGTGGGCCACATTCGGTTCTGCCTTCTTTGAAGTAAAGGTAAAGAATCTTTGATTTAAAAGCTGGTAATAAATATAACTGACATTTTTTTCAGACAACCACTTTCTTCTTTGTCACCTGCAGTAATTACTTGTATTGTCTAATCTCACTTAAAACAAGAACATGTAAGTGCTGTTACACTGTGTAAAGTTTAATTTGTTTTGTTTTGTTCTTTTTGCAGCAAACAACTGATCCAAACTTTCCAGAAACCCTCCTGATTGCAGTCAACAAACATGGAGTCAGCTTGATTGATCCCAAGTCCAAGGTGGGTCCATTAGGTTGTTCCTAAGAATTATCATTTGGGGGAAAAAGGTGTTTCCTGAAATACATTTTTTAAAAATCCTATGATCCAAATGCTTTAGAGCTGCAACAGGAAACTTTGCTAACTGGCACCCCAGACATGGGTCTCCTTGTACGTACACGTGTGTGTTCTGTATCTGCTACTGACAGTGACTCTGTGTTCATCTAACCTGTATTTCCTGTAGGACATCCTCACCACTCACCCCTTCACTAAAATCTCCAACTGGAGCAGCGGAAACACATACTTCCACATCACCATTGGAAACCTGGTCCGAGGCAGCAAACTCCTGTGTGAGACTTTGCTGGTGAGCCACTGACTTTACAGTGTTTACACTGGTCAGGGTAACCAGGAAGTGTCTGCCTGTAGCTTTCAAACTAAAAGTGTGACAATTCAGATGAGTTAAA
>NW_018132627.1:0-844 GCF_001952655.1 Monopterus albus
TATATGAAACATTTTAGTTTTGCTGAGGGGAAAAATACAAACGTTAAAGCAGCTACAGTAAATGAACAGCAGTTTGCAGCCAAGTGATTCTGCTTTTGGCAAATTAAGAACAGAAAGACTTATTTCTCTCTTGAGCTCATCCCTGGGGTTGTCATATTACTCATGTTAAGAACCAGTTTGATCACTATGTGAGCTAAAATAACCATAAAATGATTTTTGTTGTTACTTGAATCGAGTGTAACATTTGCCTGCAGATAATCAGGTGGGTAGGATTGAACTGTAATCAGAATTTCATTTCAATCTGAAGGGTACCACAAAAGCAGAAACAATATCATTTTATTTTTTCAGAGGACATCCTAGAATCATTTGAGAATCACCAGAAGCATTATCATGATCAGGCAGGGGTTATTTTCTAAGTCAAGGACTCAGTTGTTTGCTAGTTAGTGTGGAAGACGACTCTGCAGACCTACTGGGCTGTAAGTAGGTGCTCTAAACATGATGTAAATAATACATTTTCCTAGAAGAGAGCTGATTTGTCACTTCTGATCATTTCTTATCACCATGAATCACAACTTCAAACCATGTTAAGTGAATTTTAAGTAATAATTTGTGAAATATTCAAAGAGAAGCAATGAATATAACAGTGTTAGATTCAGTCATGCATTCATTCATTCATTAAGCCTTAAAATGTGGTCATAAATGATGAATGTTGATAAAAGGAAACATGGAAAGTGTAAGGACATGGTGGACACTTGGTATTTAGTCATTTCAAGTAGGCATGTTTTTACATGATGCAATACCAAATCTGTAGTCAATGTTACACAATTAAATGTGCCAAAGAATG
>NW_018132628.1:0-843 GCF_001952655.1 Monopterus albus
TTGAGTTCATAGCTTTGAAGGTCAAAGCCCCAGTGAGTGCACTGATTGCAGTTGTATACAGACCTTCAGACTATAGCTTGTCAGCATTCCTGTTAAACCTGGGAAGCCTATTGGATGGACTTGAGATCATGGATTGTCACCCCATCATTGTCTGTGGAGATTTCAATGAAAATCTTCTGTCTAATGCTAGTAAGCCAATACTGGAACTGTTCATGTCCAGGGGATATGCACAACTCATCGCCACAGCAACCACAGAGAAGAACACACTGCTGGACCTCATTTTCATCTTGCGACCACACCAGTGTCTCCACAGTGGTGTAATGAAAACTTATTACAGTTACCACAATCCTGTATACTGTGCATTGTCCTTTAACAGATCATGAAGAAGTCAGGTGAGTTTTAAATACAAGACAATGTAAATGACTCGTTACAAAAATTTATTTTTTCAGTGCAGAGAGTGATAAAATTGTTTTGTTAAAATGTATGTAAGATACCTAGTGCATAACATTTACTTTTATAAAGCGTACCATGATGGCATATACAGCATGGGTGAAAAGTAACTTGGCATTAAAAAGAACTTGTAGTATCACTGGAGTCATGATGAAAACAGTCTCATCCTATTTACTATCGTCTTTAAATAGAGGATAGTAAATAAAATGTCATATAAAATCAATAGTAAAAAAAACAAATCACTAATCAGTCATATAAATATATATAAGTTAAACAGGATTTCATATGAAATCAATAGTAATATAAAGAAGTCACTAATCAGTATATATATATAATTCAAATAGGATTTCATATGAAATCTCTCTGTTTAGAGACTGTTTTCATCATGGCTCC
>NW_018132629.1:0-843 GCF_001952655.1 Monopterus albus
TTGAATATGTATACACCATATTTGATAAAAGTACCTGAACATCCTACATTATGTTCGTTGCGTAATTGCGCGTTACCTGCTATTTGATTAGGTATCAATACCAAGATCAGGTGCGTCTTGCACAGAGCAATATGTTCATCAACGTGCTGTATGATGTGAAGGTTAAGTTACAACTTTCCTCTTCCGTTCACTGTTTGGACACCGTTTACCTTCATCAGTCAAATTCGGACTGTTTCCCCGTGACACATTTCCATTAAAATACCATCGTTTACTCCAAACCAGTTTCCCCCCAGTGCATAAAACAGTTCAGGGTATGGATGTTGGCTCACTATTTGTCTTAATGCCGCAGTGCTAACGGGGCTCGGTGATTTACACCCTGGTGCTGTGGATATGTAGTCTATATACATTATTTTTCTTTCAGTTATTTATGCCAAAAGGAGAATAGGACCAAAGGGCAATAAACCGAGTGTCGGTGTCCAAGTTAACAGCGAAATGGAGAACACACAGCACAGCTCCACGCTGTGTGCAGGCTGTGAGTCTCTGTGGGGGTATTACACGACTGGAGAAGTGCATTTTCAATTAGAGAAAGTGTGATGACAGAAAGCAAATGAAGGAAAGGGCAGGAGACAAATGGAAAAACAGGGGAAGGAAGGAGGACAACGTTAAGGAAGAAAAGAAATGAATAAATACCACTGAATGTGTTCAAGTCACTGATGTGGATAATTATTTGTTAAATTAGTTTGAACACGTATGTGTACTTGTGGAATCATGCACACACGATTCTATCATTCAGGTTTGTGTGTATGTATAGTTTAATTAGTTGGGTCATATGGTTGTAAATCA
>NW_018132630.1:0-843 GCF_001952655.1 Monopterus albus
TGCTTTGGGTTTGTATGAAATCTGATGCCTTAATTGCTTTGCAGCTGGTGGAGACGGGATGTTAGAAGGGTGATGTCTATTCCAGTTTCCTTCCCCCGCGAGTGTTCCGTGTGAGGGGCTAAATAACATTGTGTTCGGAGTTCCAGTTATTCGGAATGTATTACCAAGTTTACCCCCCTTCTGGTGTGCGTCCATGAATGTGAGTAAAGTTTGCTGTATTCTGTGTTGGTAATAAGAAGAAAAAAGGCCGATTTACGTTAAAGAATTAACGTCTTATGTATCCGTTAGCGTTACTTATGTAGACTTAGAACGTCCTTCTGCGGCTGTTTTGGGGGTATTATACGGTCCGTTTCATTTGCGATATCAGGTCATATAGACACGTATGTAACCCAGAAATGGTTAATTTGGGATGTATCTGTTCGATTGTGTAATATCATTTCATCATTTGTATTTCTTGATTTAGATAACCACACCTCCGATATGTGGAATAAAGTTGTGATCTAATAGTCACTTCAGTGGTGGACTGTGCTTTAAACCCAAGTCCAAGAGGCCAAAGTCAACCATCTCTGTTTTTCACGGGATGTTATAATGTGGACTATTAGAATAGTTGTCTCTACAGAGACAAAGGAAGATCGGTAAAATACTGAACTGAATGCTATGAGGGGCCGTATAAGACATTATGTATTCTCGACGTTTCACACACATTTTCACTCACATGCATATATTCTTCTCACACATACATATATTCTACTTACACATACATATATTAATTCCTCCACTGAAAGGAGAATATATGTGTGTGAAAGGAAAATACAGTATATGTACGTGAGAGGAGAATATATG
>NW_018132631.1:0-843 GCF_001952655.1 Monopterus albus
TGTGTTGAAGGCGGAGTTGTAGTCAGTGTGCACACCAATGCACTTTTCTGGCTCTTGCTTACTGTATAATCCAACCCCCCACCAGGCACAGCCCTCTGCTCTGAACTGACAGTACTGATAGCCTGCCAGTAAGCAGCTTTTTTTCTGTTCGTAATCCAAGAATTGAGACCACCAAACCAATCATATTTTCTTTTCTGCACCTCTCCAATCAGTCTCAGTAATACAGTCAGTGAAACTGCAGTTCTTCTTTAGAGTTGCTTTCATTGCCAAATCTAATAACGTGATGATAAAACAGTGTCTTTCTATGTAAATGGTTGCTTAAGGGCATGCATGCATCTATTTATGGTTAAATGTGGGAGTGGAAAAGAAGCTCTGCATGCGCACCCAATTCCATGGCAATTGAGATTTATAAAACAGAACTTGGTGTACCTACAGTATGTCTTTATAAATCTTACGGACACAATCTGTATGCTCACTTCTCTCTTGGTGTGTACACACTGTTTTAGTCATGAATCTACATAGAGTGTTATGTACTGTCTATGCATGAATGGTTATGCATGGGAAAAGGCATACGCATGGTTTCTGTGTGTATGTATTGTTTATGTATCTGGTCCCAGACCTTATACAGGTCATGAAGGACATTTAAGGATGTACCAGCTGTTTTGTTGCACATCTCTACAATACCCTGTAGATGACATCATTAATAGTGGTGAAGACATTAAAGCTGCTAAGCTTAAAATAAAAAAGCATACGCTGATGTGCTTTTTTGCACACAGCATCAACCTGGGGTTCAAAGCACAGTTTGATGTTGATTATAGTACCAAGATATTTGTACTGCTTCAC
>NW_018132632.1:0-843 GCF_001952655.1 Monopterus albus
GAAATCATTCCGCTGCATGTGCACGGAAATCTTGCAAGCTTCTCATTTGGTGACGTTTTTTGACAGACAAAAGCAAAACCTAAGATGGAGGAGCCTGTCATTCTGAAGGAGTAGTCTTGAGAGAGAATGAGAATGAGAATGAGAATGAGAACGAGCATTTCCAGAAATTACCCATCCGATCCATTGGCCCCCCCGTGGTGCGGCTATAAAAACCCCAACTAGATTGAAACATCCTCTCTGTACATTATATGCATCTTACTTTCTCTGAAGAAACTTCCTTGAAGTTTTTTCACGATGGATCCTATCGCTGAACAAGACCGTGGCCAAGTTCTGGGATATTATGTGAACCGGGTGGGTCATGGTCTTCTCAGGTTCACAGGCAGTGTGATGCTCCTTGGGAGAGGTTTATGGTCTATTTCTTTCCGGCTGTTCGGATGCACGACACCTTTTATAAGGAAAGCTTTCCTTATTGCAAAGCCACATTTGATCTTGGCTGCCAGAAATATAGCTCTGGACATGATCAGAGACGTTTTGTCATTGGAAAACCCACCTGCTGCTACTGATGGACAGCAAGAGGCATCCGGGGAGCCTGGTACAATCTAACGGGAGCTTTACGGAACAGAGAAACCAGAACTTGAAAGTAAGTGTAGATCTACATGGATTGTGTCTTTTAAACAATATTCACTAACTTCTGAGAGAAGGGAGCAGGGAGCGGGAGCGAGAGCGAGAGCGAGCAGGGAGAGAGAGAGAGAGAGAGAGAGAGTGCATATTCATTATCGCATAACAAAGCTTCTGTCAGAGAAAAACAAAAACAAAAAAATCATTATAATGCTGCTGAAAAGT
>NW_018132633.1:0-843 GCF_001952655.1 Monopterus albus
GGAGGTTCAGAAGTGTGAAGTGCAGGATTTCTAGACTCTTTCTATCCTTCTGCCATCAAACTCCTAATCATCGGACTCAGGATCTACCTCATGTAATTCCATCTATGCTGTTTACATACCCATTTTGCACATGCATAATTGTACACTCACTGCTGAGTGTTTACACTCCACGGCTCTGATGTAGCATATATTCTCTCTGCATTATATTGTGTTCTTGTTGTATTTTATTTGCTTCCTTCACTTGCTGCTTTAAAGTGCCTTAGATTTCTGATTTTACTGCCTATTTAGATTTGTTATTACTCATCTACTTTATATTTCACTCGAATTATGTGGCATTCATGTGGATGGCAAAGTAAGAATTTAATTGTACAGGGAAACATGCTTCCTAACTGTGCATATGACAAATAAACACTTTGACCTTTGACTGAACCCAGTGCAACTATGGAACTAATGAAAACTCTAGCAGGATGTGAGTGAAACTACTTACCAGAAAAATACATAAAAGAGAAAATGCCTAATTCCTCTACCAACCTGCTCTTGGTGTGTTATGATATGCTCGCTCACAGGGGGGGGACTTTGGTGCAAGCATTTAATATTGCTATACTGACTATGTAGAAGTGACGTGAGCAAACACAGGAGCAGTGCATCTATACATTATACAAACCGTGTGTCGATCAGCAAGGGGTTAGTCTCTGGGGGAAAAAAGGAGGAGGTCTAGCTGCAGAACGCTAGGGTCACTCACTGACTGGCTGGTGGAGATGGAAAAGGCATGGAGGAACGATCCGGAGGTAGCAATCCATGGAGTGGATGAAAAGGGAAATCGGGAAAAAGGCAGAGTAATCC
>NW_018132634.1:0-843 GCF_001952655.1 Monopterus albus
TGAAAACATTATAAAGCGTCCTACCTTGCTCTGCCTGAGAGACCCTGAAGAGCATTTTCTTGTCTTTACTGTGATCAGTTATTTTTAAATCTTCAATAACACCTAGAGACTTTCTGGATTTATCATAAGTGTGACACAGTGAGTACTAGGCATCTTCACTTGCTTTAAAAATAATATAATGGTTGTAAGTATGTCACAATTCTTAATAATTTAGGATCTTAGTGATACTGCACAGAGATGCTCTCAGTGTTGTTATACACTGCAATCGTCACTACAAACTCAGTATGGAGTACCAACATCACAACTAAAGTCATTATACATATACTGCAGAGTTATTTAGGCTTAAGTGCCCTAATGTCATTGTTAATTCAATACAGTGTAGTAAAGTCACTGCATGACTATTATACTGACATGTAGAGCAGTGTAAATATAACTAGACAGCACTCAGAGATCACAAACCTCTGCCAAGGCAGTCACTGTCACACTGTTCCCATGAATGCAATTCCACCTAAAAGCAATATGACCATGATAGTTTGACCCTTATAATATGGTTCCTTGACCCTGAAATACTACCCCTAGAATCTGGAATCAAACTGATATCATTATAGTTTGAAAGTTATTCAAGAAACACTATTTTGGTAATGGTGGGTTTCTTCAGGATCTAGGTCAGTGACTTTTGAAGGTATGTTAAATGTGTTGACACACTGCTACAGTTTGGTCTTCTTGCAAGTATGTAACATTATTTGTTGTCTCACATTAGTATGTTTTCTGTGACCCATATACATTTGAACATTCTGGATCAGCATATCCAGAATATTGCTTGAATCCAGGTGATAGCTACGT
>NW_018132635.1:0-843 GCF_001952655.1 Monopterus albus
CTCATGAACCCAATATCATGTATCGTCACACCCCTATCTAGTAGTACTAAGGTGCAGTTATCCGATGTTGTGATAGGATAAAAAGAGACTAACTTGTTGTAGGACGGACTCGATGTTGTCATTAGTCAGCGGAACTGCAGAGGAAAACTTTGTTCTCAGAACTACAACATCTGTAAACACAAAGACTTCACATTACACTGGAGCTCAGAGGAAAGTTGAAAACAACAGCATTGCCTTTTCTTATGGTATTGCTAGAGCTGTCCTCTAAAAAATAAAAATTAAATAATTCAAACAAATGAGAACCCACATACTTAAATGTAAACAGTTTTGTAGAATTGAAATAGTTTCATCCAATTTCAGTGACTCCCTGCTTTACTGAGTAACAGATTACTGTTACTATGAGGCAGTCACCAGCCTCACCTACTGTACGTTCACAAATTTTTGATCTATGCTATGAAATCCATAATGCTTCCACAAAACTCTGTGCATGTGCATATCCCCTGTGGCCATCATTCAGTGTTGGCATTTCAGATAGAAAATACACAGGTGATTGTAGTTAGTGTAACTTGTAGGTGAAGAAGGAAGGGTAGTCGTACTTTGTGTGGGTTTTTGGTCTGTAAACAAAGTCAAAATAAAAGATGATTACACATGATGAACTTCATGAATCCAGGATATTAGTAATGGAATTTAAATCTCTGACAAAGGCTCTACTCACAGTGTCCAACTCTCACAATGACACATCGCAGATCTGAGTGATACATGGTCGTACTGAGAAAAGACACATTTACAACCCCAAATCAGAAGGAGAAGTTGGGACAGTACATTATTTGATGTGACACCTCA
>NW_018132636.1:0-843 GCF_001952655.1 Monopterus albus
TGTCAGTGAAGATGAGTAAGAAAAGTGAATGTGTTGTAGTGCAAATAAAGACTTCACCTTTATTTATTTAGTCCTGAAAGATATCTCCCAGTTCTTTTAACCAGGAACTCAGAGAGACGAGACGGACCAACACAATATAAAAAATAACCGTGCTGGTTTATTCAAAAGATCACAGGTAAAATTAACATTACACGTCCAGGTATCTTCCACCTCCAATAGTGCGCGCAGGCAGATGAAGAATGAAAAGACCCTGAACCATAATAGCCTATACATTTTATCACTTGGTTGGGCTAGCCCCATACTACCAAACCGTGGCGTCATCTGATATGCCAGCTTTACAGCTGACCGTAGCAGTAGTCAAAACATGGAGAGAATCAATGTGTGTGATTGCTGATTTTGTGATGTGTATCTAAGAACATTCTGACATGACATCTAGTGACATGTCATGACATTACACATAAGAAAATATTATGATTACAATTACGGTTACACATATCTTAATAATAACAATAATCCTCCTGCCTGCTGACAATCAAACTTTTTTATCTGGTTACCCTTGACCATAATGCACCCTGCAAGAAACTCATGAGAATGACTAAGCATTTAAACTAGACATCCTGTCTCCACTAAACATTTCTAATACAACAAATATCTATCTGACTAAAAAATACCTAACATCCAAAGACAATACTTTTAGCAACTAGATCGTCATCATCTTAACAGCTATATTATTGTTGTGTTTAGTGTTTATTCACCATCTTTCCTCAAGGATAGGTTTTATGAATTTTTGTAATGCAGTGTCACTTAAAAACAAACGAAAAAAGATAAAAGAAATATAAATTT
>NW_018132637.1:0-843 GCF_001952655.1 Monopterus albus
TGTAGTTAACTCGATTAAGGATTTTTAATCATTGCCCAGCACTAATTATAATCCATTAATGTACAGTAAATTCAAAAGTTACTAGAAAATGGGTTTCAAATAACTATATAACTATAACTATGTTTAGGTCTAGGGTTGAGTAATAGGCTTGAGTCAAAGATCACTGCCGCACCTCCACCTCGGCCTGGGTTTCGAGGGATGTGACAGTTACTGTGACTAGGTGGGGTGGATTTATTTAGACTGACATATTCTTCCTGTTATATCCATGTTTCAGTAAGACACAAAGTCAATGTGATGTTCACTTATCAAATCATTCACTAACAGAGATTTAGATGAGAGCGATCTGATCAGGTGGTTAGCATCTGCAAAGAAACAGCAGAAAGGCATGTAAGACTGCAACCCTGTCTCCTTGTCTCAACTCTGGGTTGTCATAATTTAGGTTTTAAAATAAACTTGTCCAGATTTCTAGATATGAGAGCCACACCATCCAAAGTGGGATGGATGCAGTCTCTACTAATCAGACCAGGTTTTCCCCAAAATGTTTTCTAGTTGTCTATGAAGCCCACGTTATTTTCTGGGCAACACCTAGACAACCAGCGGTTGAATGACGACATGCGGCTAAATGTCATCACTGGTCACATTGGGTAGGGGTCCAGAGAAAACTATGGAGTCCGACATTGTTTTAGCAAAGTTACACACGACTCAACATTAATAATAGTGACCTCTGACTGGCGAAGTCGGGAGTCATTAGCAGCGACGTGAATAAGGATAAAGGTAAATACAGTAAGGTTGCTCATCAGTAGCTTCAAACAGGATTTGATGTCGCCCACTCTGGCCCCAGGA
>NW_018132638.1:0-843 GCF_001952655.1 Monopterus albus
GTACCTAATAAACTGACAACTGAGTGTCTTATTTTGTGTTAACTGATGACACTTTATTCTTGATTTGCTTTGTGTCAGATTGTAGAAGTGACACAAAACTGAATGTTTTCGAGGGCGATATCAGGGACTGTGATTTTGTGAGAGAAGCCTGTCGAGGTGCATCGGTCGTCTTCCACACTGCAGCCATCATTGACGTGACTGAATCTGTGAAGTGGAGTGAGATTTATGGGGTCAATGTCAAAGGCAAGGCTGTCAGTTTAATCCACTACACACTTCTCTCACTCCCACATATAATAAAATTCTTGAATTATTTTACCTTCTTGACTCAGTGTTGAAGATATTTTGCTTTCTTGCTGATGCTTCAGCTCTATTCAGTACTAGCACTTCAACTAACCTTCTTCAGAACATTAGGCTGCTAGTGACATTTTGAACAGCTTTTATCGCTTACTGTGGTTGACACTTCAGCTGCTTTCACTGCTTATATTTAAATTGACATTAACTTCTTTACATATGACATGATGTAAACTAACATCTTTTAGTGCTTACACTTCAAATGACGTTCTCCTTTAAGCACTTTACTCTAAAGACTCCTGTGAGTGTGTACATCTTAACAATACTTTATTAAATTATTCAGCATTTACATTTAAATTCCTATCAACAATTTTTGCTGTAACTGCCACTTTGACTTCTTTCAGCATTTCTGTTTGAACCTGCACTATAATTTCTTTTAAGTGTTTCAAGTACAACATTATACTGAGTTTCACCTGAAGTTATTCATGTCACTGACTATTGTTTTGCAACATTTGGGCAGTTTTTACCAACAGAACGTTAAGCTATATTTCA
>NW_018132639.1:0-843 GCF_001952655.1 Monopterus albus
TATGCATTTAATTTTCTGTTGCTGACAGTTGAAGAAATGGTTTCACATTTGGGAAATGTGCTTATGTACTTTCTTAATGAGAACCATAAATTCTCATTTGTGTAAAGTCAGCCTGAGTTGTGGTGATAATTCCTGCAGTCCTTTCGTCACTGAGCTTCACAGGGAGCCAACAGGAGCTCTTTATATGCCAGGCCAGTTACTGAAGTTATTCCAAACACGGTCTGTTGGTGTGCTTTTAAAAGTAACACGCATCACTGGCTGTGCATAAGACAATGCCGACTTGTGTTGTGTACAAAGTACATTTTAATTACAAACATAACAGTTGTTAAATAGTTAAAATCTCCATAAAACCACAACACATACTCACACATCAAGTACAGTGTAATATATTCACTATATAAAAATAGCAGGAAAAAAAAATGTATATTTATGTTTATTGTACCTGTTTGTTTCGCCAGTATATCACGCCATTTACCTGGAAGACCTCACAGCCGCTGAGCTGACAGAGAAGGTTGCTCAGCTCTTCAACATCTCACCCAGACAGATAAACCAGATCTTTAAACAGGGTCCCACTGGCATCCATGTGTTGGTCAGTGATGAGGTAAGATGATCTTTTTTTCCCCAGAACCTCCTGTTTTCTGACTTTACCACGGCTACAGATGATGTGTTGTTTCCCTCCTACTTTAAATTGTTACTCTTTTCAACAGATGATTCAGAACTTCCAGGACGAAGTATGTTTTGTTTTGGACACAATGAAAGGTATTTGAGTGTGAGAATATTAAATGATCATGATCGTTTCTCTCTTTCTATATTTAACATGGAGCCTTGATGAACATTATCATT
>NW_018132640.1:0-843 GCF_001952655.1 Monopterus albus
TGGAACAATGTCTGCTGTGGCAGAGGAGAAAAAAGTTAAATGTGCAACTCGTATACAAACAAGAACAGGTTAGCTTATAAATTTACACCATGTTACACCAGTGATTCTTATACTCTCACAGTCTCCCAAAATGAATAGGTGTGGTTATTCACACAGGGCTAAACATTTGAAATTTAAAATAGTATTTTGATAACCACTTGGAATTAATTAACATTTCACTTTGCCTTACACTCTGACAGTATTGTTCTCAAAGAGATTTTCAGTGAAGACACGAGAGAATCAAAACTGAAAACAACTCTCAATCCTGAAATCATAAACCTCCTTTAACCAAGTGATATTTTGAATCAACTATGTGTGAAATAAACAATCAGCCAGTCAGAAAGGGAGGCATCAGTAACAGGGGTAATTTGAGTGGGCTGATTCCAGTTTGAAGCTTTGATATGCTTTTTGTGTACATCCTGTATCTTGTGCACATTCGAGGGTTCTCTGCTAAGCATTTTATCATTTCTGTTTCTGACTGATAATTGCCTGACAAACGTTAACAGTACTGAAACACTCCTTGCATGCAGTTGTGCTGACAAAGACACTGCATCATTTAAGCCCAGTCAGGCTTCATGTGGGTCTGCTTTATGACACTGATCCAAGTAGAAAATGATGATTCTCATGAAAATGAAAGCTGTGACAAAGCAAAAACTTAGCATTTACACTTAATGTAGTACTTGTTTGAATAATGAAAAAAGGTCAGTGCCATTAGCTTGGCCTGTATTTTTAATAGCTCTGTCTGCCACCCTCCCTCTTCACCAGTTAAATGTGACTGTAATTCTTTTTACTGAATGCTCGACA
>NW_018132641.1:0-842 GCF_001952655.1 Monopterus albus
AAATCAAGCAGAGATCAAACTGAGTGAATACTGTGTGGGCGTCCAATCGCTCATAATAACGATGCTAACATGATATTTGGCAGGTGTAATATTTATCATCTTCAGCATCTTCATGTAGCCTCTTAGCTAAGATTTGCTAACCTGCACTGAATGTAAGCCAAAGCAGGCTACTGGACAAATCGACATTTTGACCTGATGATGTTGCTCCATGAAAAGTGAGCGTACCACTCAATTTTGTGTAAGTTGATCTTTTTTGATTGATCCTGACCCCATGTTGGGGACCACTGTCTTATTTGATTAGTTTATCAGATGTACAAGCTAAAAAAATATTTTTTTGAATCTGTAAAAAATACACATTTGAATTCAAAGGTCATATACAGTAGATTGGATATGTTCACTTTGGCTCTTTGTAGTGTTATCGTGTACCCCAGCATCTCCTGGCAGACTTCTCTTTCCTCCCTGCATTTTAGTTTCCTGCACATTCTTGCTTGTCGCCACTTGTGAACAAGGATGTTTGCAAACAGGCCAGACCAGTCCACTGCTGTGAGACAAACACAAAACACAAACATCAATAAGCAAACAAATCTATTCACACACCCCACATCCTCCAAACCCTGCATGCACTTGCAGCCTGATTTCATAGCACCCACTCAGCCTGCTGTCACATCCCATTGTTTGCCACATGCAGCATTGTTTGGTTCATACCCAGTGCATCTCTGCTAGCTGGTCTCATTACTAATAGATGGTGTCAGAGAATCGCTGGCCTCTCTGTCTGACAAGACATTAGCATAAACACAGACTTCCTCTCAATATGTATTTGCACCAGGCAGTTGATCTTTAAT
>NW_018132642.1:0-842 GCF_001952655.1 Monopterus albus
GCAGAAGCAGCTGTACTTGTGGCAGCTATGGAAAATTTAGAGAGAGGCTCTAAATGTGACATCGACCTGCCATTCAAACCACTCGATCCTACATACCGGACAATGGAGTATGTACAGAAACACAGCCATCATAATTCAGAGAGGATGTCTGTTGACACTGGGCAGCTAGACTCATCCAACCAGACAAAAACAGAGGTCTCCAATCGAGATGTGTATAACCATGGGGTTGACAGCAGAGATATGTACCCACAATACGCTCTTAGAGCTGTGAACACCCAGTCACAAACGAGTACAATACAATATACTCCTTTTCATAATCCATCACCAGAAACACAAACAGTGGAGCCTGTACCTTCACCTGAAAGGTCATTTCTCTTGAAACAACCTACAAAGAACCTACAAAAGTACGAACCTGACAGCTGTTCAAAGCACACAGCGCTACCAGATGTTACCAAGTATTTGATGCGTCAAGAGATAATCGCATCTGGGCTAATGACATTCGACGACCTCCCAGAAAATTACTGGGCGTGGAAAACGTCATTCCAGGGTGTCATCATGGAGCTAGCCTTATCTCCAAGGGAAGAACTAGACCTCCTGATAAAATGGCTGGGACTGGAGTCTGGACAACAAGCGAAGAGGATTTGAGCCATACACAGCCACAACTCAGCAGCAGGGCTAAACATGGTGTGGCAAAGGTTGGAGGAGACTTATGGATCCACAGAGGCAGTTGAACAATTCTTGTTAAAGCGAATTGAAGATTTCCCCAAAATCTCAAACAGAGACAATGTGAGATTAAGAGAGCTTGGAGATCTGCTGCTCGAATTGGAGTATGCAAAAGCTGG
>NW_018132643.1:0-842 GCF_001952655.1 Monopterus albus
GATATAAAAGCACTTTTCACCATTCCACACAATACAATCATTTTATATTTTATTCTTACACATTGATTTTTTCAAACAAAACACACACATAAATCATCTCATGATTATCTTTACTTATTAAAAGCTTAACTTTTCTAAGCATTCTGCCACAGCATTTTAATAATAATTCCTTTGTCTTCTCCAACCTCCCCTGGAACTTCTTCTTTCTCCTCTGCCTTCTCTGTATCTTGGTGCTCTTTGAGGCCCATTTTTACAGCCTTGCTGACATAGCTTTATCCAGAGTGAGGTCCTGTTCCAACAGTAAACATTCTCAGCCACATGTTGTGTGCTTTTTCTCCAGAGATGGCAAAAGTACAAACACTCGTTGCTCAAGTAGAAGTACAGATATCTGTGTAAAAGAATACTCTGGTAAAAGTAGAAGTACTGATTCAAACTCTTTACTTGAGTAAAAGTAAAAAAAAGTAAAGGCTCTGAAATGTAATCAAAGTATAAAAGTAAAAAGTAGCCCTATGAAGGACATTTCTACCAGCTGTTTCTGTGCAAACCTAACTGAGCTTCACATCACATTAATATAAATCCAAAATTATTGTTGTTTAGAAAAAAATAAAAACACATCTGAAACACCACTGCACTGGGTGACATGGTTCTTCTTTACAAAACACCAGACCAGTGTATTTGTTAATCCAAAAACTTCAAATGACCATAACTTTTTATAGTGTCTGAAGCATACATTTATGGTCTGAAGCAAGGTTTAACTGGACATCCGCAAGATTTCTGTGGAAGCACAAGAAGCAAGCAGACTGTAAGCAAAGAACATGCCACCCAGTGCAGTGGTGTGCACA
>NW_018132644.1:0-842 GCF_001952655.1 Monopterus albus
TTTTTTTTTATAGGATTCTCGCCAGATCTAGGTGGAATAACTGCTTCTTTTCCTGACCTGTGGGTCCTGATCAATTTTCTGGGGGTCCTTCTCGTAGCTGTCTATGTAGAGCCTGATGGTTGCTCCTGCACTGCCTGTACCGCTGAGACGGAAAATAATCCTAGAACAATCAGAGAAGATGATCCTGAGGCCCTGAGAGAGTGAGAGGAGAGCAGGGGATGGACAGCGATAAATGAAAAATGTACAAGAACAGGAAAACATGAAGGTGAACTGTATGAGGTGCACAATGCCACTGAAACAATGTCACTATTCATTGGCTATAATCTTTTATAGGGATATGACTTTGTCTGCTCAGTCCATTTTTAAAATGAGTCAGTACAATTACAATGACCCTTTACTTAGAGCACAACCTGTTGATTAAGTAATGGACTACATCTGATGGATGGAAACCTGAACGACCACAGTATAAAATTTTAATGAACTCTGTCTTGTAGCCTCACCTGGTTTTTGGACACACTTTCGTCCACAGGGTCTGTGTAAGCAAAGTTGTCAGCGACAGTCACCTTGTAAGTCTTATCACCGGATGAGAACTTCTTTCCTATGAAGGATGCGTCAAACATTACTGTTTCCAGATCCTTGATCATCTTGTTGGCAGCGTCGGAGTCGACCTCCTCATAGTCATACCTGTGATGAAAGGTTGAATCAGGGTGATGGAAAAATCTAATCTGTTAACTGGAACCAGACAATTATCAAATTCTTGTCTTAACATAGTCACTTCAGCTTTATTTACAATTTGAAGGTATAGGGGTGATGTCAGTGAGTCTCTCTCAAAGTAAAATGTC